>NC_041390.1:200360916-200608735 GCF_002162155.2 Triticum dicoccoides | reverse complement strand
TCGCGACTAAGATCCCGAGTGGGAGGATTGCTCTCCACTCAGAGTGTTTTTGAAACTTAGGCGAATCGGGTTCGTGGCTAAGCCCCCGAGTGGGAGGATTTCCCTCCACTCGGAGTGATTTTTAACTTAGGCGATTATGGGGTCATGGCTAAGCACCCGAGTGGGAGGATTGCTCTCCACTCGGAGTGTTTTTGAAACTTAGGCGAATTGGGTTCGCGGCTAAGCCCCCGAGTGGCAGGATTTCTCTCCACTCGAAGTGGTTTTTAACTTAGGCGATTACGGGGTCGCGGCTAAGCCCTCGAGTGGGAGGATTGCTCTCCACTCGGAGTGTTTTTTGAAACTTAGGTGAATCGGGTTCGCGGCTAAGCCCCCGAGTGGGAGGATTGCTCTCCACTCGGAGTGTTTTTTGAAAACTTAGGGATTTGAACACCCACTGGGGGATTTGAACACATGTGTTTACGGGATAACAATCATTAAGATATTGCAAAAATCTTGTCTTTGATAAGCAAACTGAAGGATTCTTATTACAACTTGTTAATCCGAGTGTTTAGGTGTAGAAACGGCGGAGCAGCTCCGCACTCCATGAGCGTGGCTCATCTTTCTTCATGGCTATGTTGTAGAGGTGATATGCCCCGTTGTGGAGCACCTTGGTGACGATGAAGGGGCCTTTCCAGGCCGGAGCGAGCTTATGAGGCCACTTCTAATGCACTCGAAGCACAAGGTCTCCTTCTTGGAATGCTCGACCTATGACATTACGGGCATGGAATCGACTCAAGTCTTGTTGGTAGATGGTCGACCGGATCAGAGCCATTTCACGTTCTTCCTCCGAGAGATCGACTGCATCTTGGCGTGCCTGTTTAGCTTCGGCTTCTGAGAAAAATCCATTCGGGGAGCATTGTGCAGCAAATCACTCGGAAGTCTAGCTTCAGCGCCATACACCATGAAGAAAGGGGTTCAGTCCGTTGACCGGTTTGGAGTTGTTCATAATCCCCATAGAACAGATGGTAATTCAGTCACCCAAGCTCCAGCAGCATGCTTGAGATCACGCATCAGTCGGGGTTTCAGTCCTTGAAGAATCTAACCATTCGCCCTTTCTGCTTGCCCATTCGACTACGGGTGCGCAACGGATGCGTAGTCAACCCGAGTGCCTTGGGAGGCACAGAATGCCCTGAACTCATCAGAATCAAAGTTGGACCCATTATCTGTGATAATACTGTGAGGGACTCCATATCTGAGTATCAACTCTTTAATGAAACTGATGGAAGTTCTTGAATCGAGCTTGATAGGCCTGGCTTCGATCCACTTGGTGAATTTGTTGACTGACACAAGCAAATGAGTTAAACCACTTCTGCCTGTCTTGAAAGGTCCAACCACATCCAAACCCCAGACAGCATACAGCCAGATGAGTGCAATAGTCTTCAAGGCGGATGCAGGCTTGTGAGACATGTTTAAGTAGAACTGGCAGCCTTCGCACTTGTCGACTATATCTTTTGCCATCTCATTTGCACGCGGCCAGTAGAATCCTGCTCGGTATGCTTTGGCCATGATGGTCCGAGAGGACGCATGTGACCACAGGTCCCCGAGTGGATATCATTTATAATCATTCGACCTTCCTCTGGTGTAATACATTGCTGAGCGACTCTAGTGACACTTTCTCTGTAAAGTTGACCACCTATCACTGTGAATGCTTTGGATCGACGGACAATCTGGCGGGCCTCATCTTCATCTTCTGTAAGCTCTTTCCTAAGCAGATACACAATATATGGTACTGTCCAGTTGGGGGTGATTACCAAAACTTCCATGATTAGGTCGACCACGGCCGGGACTTCGATCTTAGTCGGATCGATAGAACTTTTCGGCTGTGGGGGCTCCACTGTGAAAGGATCTTCTTGGACTGACGGGGTATGGAGATGCTCCAAGAACACATTGTTGGGTATAGGTTTCCGAGTGGAACCCAACTTTGCCAGATCATCAGCGACTTGATTCTTGATTCAAGGTATGTGGTGGAGTTCTAACCCCTCAATCTTCTTTTCTAGCTTCCTTACTGCATTGCAGTAACCAGTCATGGCTGGACTTCTGATATCCCATTCCTTCATTACTTGATTGACCACTAAGTCTGAGTCGTCATAGACCATCAGGCGACGGACGCCGAGTGAGATAGCCATACGCAACCCATACAACAGTGCTTCATACTCAGCTTCATTGTTTGAGGAATCAAAGTGAATTTGAAGGACATAACTGAGCTTGTCGCCTCTGGGAGATACCAGAACTACACCAGCACCGGATCCATTCAACATCTTGGACCCATCGAAGAGCATAGTCCAATGCTCTGAGTGAATCTGAGTTGGTTGCTGCTGTTCAATCCACTCGGTGAGGAAATCTGATATTGCTTGGGACGTGATTGCTTTCTTCACCTCAAACTTTATATCCAATGGAAGGAGTTCAATCGCCCATTTTGCCACTCGACCAGTTGCATCTTTATTGTTCAGAATTTCTGACAATGGAGCATCGCCGACGAGTGAAACTAAGTGATCTGAAAAGTAGTGTGCAACTTTCTTTGCAGTCAAGTAAATTCCATAGACAAGCTTCCGATAATGCGGATATCTCTGCTTGGACGGAGTCAAGACTTCAGAAATATAATATACTAGGCGCGGAACTTTGAAAGCTTTGCCTTCTTCTTCCCACTCGACTGTGAGCACTGTGCTGATGACTTGTCTAGTGTCTGCAATGTACAGTAATAGAGGTTATTTGATGACCGGAGCAGCAAGCACCGGCTGGGTGGAAAGCAGGGATTTGAGCTCTACAAATGCTGCTTCGGCTTCAGGGGTCCACTCGAACTTGTCAGACTTTTTCATCAATCAGTAAGAGGAAAAGCCTTTTCACCCAGACGAGAAATGAATCGGCTCAACGCAGCCAAACAACCAGTGAGCTTCTGAACGTCGTGCACACGCACGGGGCATTTCATTTGGAGGATTGCTCCAACCTTTTCTGGGTTTGCATCAATCTCTTGTTTAGAAACGAGGAAACCAAGTAACATTCCACCTGGGACTCTAAATGTGCACTTAGATGGATTAAACTCGATATCATATCTTCTCAAGTTGGCGAAGGTTTCAGCGAGGTCATTCAGTAGGTCTGAATGGGGTGATGAATGTGGCGCCAGCATTTTTGAGACCAAAAGGCATAGTAACATAGCAAAAACACTCGAATGGGGTGATGAAGGCAGTTTTTATTTCGTCGGATCCATACAGTCGGATCTGATGGTACCTGGAATACGCTTCCAAAAAGGATAAATGCTCACACCCCGTAGTTGAGTCGACAATTTGGTCGATTCAGGGGAGAGGGAAATTATCTTTTGAGAAGGCCCGATTGATGTGTTTGAAATCGATGCACATATGAAGTGAATCATCTTTCTTGGGGACCATGACAACATTGGCGAGCCACTCTGAGTGGTATATCTCTCGGATGAATTCAGCTGCCAGAAGTCGAGCCACTTCCTCGCCAATGGCCTTACTTTTCTCCATGGCAGACCGACGGAGATACTCCTTGACAGGTTTTACCTTTGGGTCGACTCGCAAACGGTGCTCAGCCAGTCCCCTGGGTACACCCAGTATGTTAGACGGTTTCCATGCAAAGATGTCCTGGTTCTCACGAAGGAACTGGATGAGCGCTTCTTCCTATTTGCTGTCGAGTGTTGTTGATATATGAGTCGGAGCAGCATTGGGATTGGTCGGATGAATGTGCACGGGCTTTGTTTCATCAGACGACTAAAATGCAGACTCTAAAGCAGGCTTCTTAGCACGCAACAAATCGCTCGGGTCGGCAGCCTTCTTGTACTCTTCCAGTTCTACTGCTACCATATGTTCATCGGCAATTTTTGAACCTTTCTGGAGGCACTCTTCTGCTCTCTACCGATTACCAGTGACTGTAATCACACCTCTGGGACCAGGCATCTTCAATTTGAGGTACACGTAACATGGTCAAGCCATGTAACGAGCATACGCATGCCTTCCCAGAATAGCATGGTAGGCACTATGAAAGTCCACAACCTCAAATGTCAACTTTTCCTTGCGGTAATTCTTGGAATCACCGAAAACCACATCAAGAGTGATCTGGCCGAGTGAATCAGCCTTCTTCCCCGGAATGACTCCGTGGAACCGCATGTTGCTCTCGGTGAGTTTGAACATCGGAATGCCCATCCCTCGGAGAGTCTCGACAAACAAAATGTTCAGACCACTGCCACCATCCATCAGAGCCTTGGTCAATCAGGTGCCCCCAATGACTGGGTCGACCACCAACACTTGCCTCCCGGGGGTAGCAACATGTGCTGGGTGATCGGACTGGTCAAATGTAATAGAAGTCTTTGACCACTTCAGATATGTCGTTGTCGCCGGAGCAACCATGTTCACTTCTCTGTTGATAACTTCCAGTCGACTTTTGCTCTCGAGGTCAGCAAAAATCACTAAAGTGGAATTGACATTAGGGTAACCGTCATCCTCCTCTTTGTCCTCATCCTTATCGGATTCCTTTTCTTTCTCGCTGGGCTAACCCTCTCGGAAGCTCTAAATTAGGAGTCGGCACAGTCGAGTGGTATGCTTGGGATAAATCGGGTTTCCCTCTTCATCCTTCTTAGTGTGTATATGACATGGCAAATCTAGCACATCATTTCCCGCTTGATCCTTCACTTTCTTGGGTATCCACGGCCCCTTGGGTTTTCCTTTGAACTTTCCTTGGGTTACAACTGCAGCCTCACCAGGGCCTGCGGGTTCGGCTTTGCGCTTCTGCTTTCGACTGGAATTCCCTCCTCCGGCGTCCTAGGCGACTGGTTTGTTCTTGCCACTGTAGAGTCGGTCTTCTTCTTCGCCGTTAGCGTACCGGGTGGCTATTTCCATCATTCGGGCCAAGATCATATCTCCTGTCCGACCGAATTTTAGGTTAAGCTCTCTGTACCGAACACCCTCCTTGAAAGCGCAAACTACTCGGTGTTGTGATACATTTTCCACTGTATGGTGAAGAGTGGTCCATCTCTGGATGTAATCCCTCAAAGTTTCATTCCGTTTCTGAACACAATGATGTAATTCAGTCATCCCTGCAGGCCGTTTGCAAGTGCCCTCAATGTCCTGACAAACATTCGGGCCAACTCTTCCCAACTGAAGATACTTCCAGGAGCCAACTGATTCAACCAAGCTCTGGTTGATCCTTCTAGCATCAGGGGGGGTGCTTCATGGCCACATCATCGTTACCGCCGCTGATCTGCACAGCCACTCGGTAATCCTCTAGCCAAGTGCCAGGCTTCGACTCACCGGTGAACTTGCTAACTCCAATTTCCAACCTGAAGTTGGGGGGAATCTTTGCAGCTCTGATGGCTCTGCTAAAACATGCAGGTCCTAAAACATGTACTCTGCTACCAGTCGGATGATCTTTGTCTAGTCTTTCTCTATATGCTCGGTTTCTGTCGACCAGACCTTGAACAAGAATCGACCTTGCATCAAACCCAGGCTCTCTTGGGTCGACTGGTACCCTTCGCTCATCATTGTACGGGCGCCTGTCATCATACTGCCGGGGCACATACGATCCACCCCTCGGAGGGGGCGTAGGCACTCGACAGCGGTCATCGCGGCCGAGTCGATGATCATACTGCTCATGGTTCCGACCCAGGTACTGCTCCTGGCGGTGCCCACGACCCACACGCCGCAGAGGCGATCTTGGGCTGTGAGCCGACTGTACTGTGTCCGCCACCACGGACCTGCTGTGGATCTTGTTGTGTGACTGAAAACAGCTGTGTTTTGTGCTCCTGCTGCCCGAAGCAGCGCTCAGATCTACATCAAACCTCTTCTAGCCTCTGATTGGGACGGCTGAATCGACTCTTCTATACAGGTTGTAGAGGTAAGATTCTGGATCGCAGTGCGGTATACCTGAGGTTCAGGTGAGAACAACGGTCGTTGTCGTCGACTGGATTTGGGGACCTGTCGTCGAGCGCGCTCGTCGAGTCAATGTTGAAGGTTCTCTAGATGCGCGTGCTCAGCCAAAGTGGCCAGGCACGCAGCCTCCAAGGCCCGAGCCTCAGAGGTCTCGCCGATGATGGGAGTGTGGAGCGCCTCCATGTTGCGACGGTGTAGCTCATCCCTCTGCTCCGAAGTGAGAGCTTCAGGACGATATTATTCGTGACCATGCGACGAGTCGCCATCGCCATCGCCACCACCACCGCGATGTAAACCAGAAGGGCTGCGCAGCGTGTCGACCATAAGGCTTCTATCGCAGGGTCACTGTTGTCGCACTCGGACAGAGTCTCGGCGGAACCAGTCGACATGTCAAATAGTCCGTAGAGAGATTCGTCGGGCTCGATTCCCGTGACTTGAGGAGTGGCCGACTGATGTGCCACCGCATGCTTCACCCACCGCTAAATCCGCGATCGACCAGACCGCTTGCGACGGCGAGCGGCGGGGAGTGAAGATGTTGTGGGAGCCGACCGATATTGGGTTGACGGCTGCCGCAGGAGGACGCTGCAAGCACTCGCGCGGAAGTGTGCAACCCGCATACAGGAAGGGCCTCAACGTCGAGGGGGACCTCCTAGAGCCAGGCGGAGTCGTAGGCGATGAACACGAGCGCGTCGAGATGGATCTCGCGGCCCAAAGCTAGACCACCACCGGAAACCATCATGCTGAAGATCGGAAAAATCGCAACCTCGCCGGAAGTCGCTAAGACACCTGCCCCACGGTGGGCGCCAACTATCGTGGGAGTAAGTCTGACAATAGAATAGGGGGTATGTAAGAGGAGGCAAGATCCTAGCTATAGCGAGATTGTGCACGCAAGGTTTACGAGTTCAGGCCATTCTCGGAGGAAGTAATAGCCCAACATCTCGGTGCCCGGAGGCTGGTCGACCGGACTATGCGTGAGAGTTACAGGGGGTACAAACCCTTGTCCCAGAGGAGGGGGGTGGTTTATATAGAGTGCACCGAGACCCCGGCCATCCAATGTTACATAGGGTTCAATGTACATTAAGACAGGACTTACTGGTAGCGCCAGTTATAAAGAGCTATAAATGATCTTTAAGACTACAGACTGAACGCCTGACCGTTGCCATCCGGAGTAACTTTAGGTCTTCTGCATTCCGGGTGGTTTCTTGTATGGTCGAGTGACTTCATCTTGGTCGAATGGAATTGGGGTTTTCGAGTGAGGTTAGAGGTCGAGTGGATTGCACTACTTGGTGAACTCAGTCGGTTTCCTCTATTGTATCTTGAATGTCTTTGATTCTAGGTGAAAGGATCGAGATGGACCTAGAGGGGGGTGAATAGGTACAATAAAAAAAATTAATTGTTACTTAGCAATTTTAGGCAATAATGCGGAATATAAGAGTGAGCCTAGCAATTGCAAGTGTTATACTAAGGACTAAGCAAGATAACAAGTAACACAAGTATGTAAGTAAGTAAGAGCAATATGAAATGAGTAAGAGCTAAGAGACAAGTAACCACAAGTAGAGAGTTAGATTTAGGGATAACCGCAACTCCAGGAGAGAAGGATATATGCTGATGTTCACTTCCTTGGAGGGAAGCTACGTCACTGTTAGAGAGGTGGATGTTACCACGAAGGCACACCAACGCCACGAAGGCTCACCCTATTCTCCCTTTGAGACAACACCACGGAGGTGTTTCTCAACCACTAGTGGTAGACCTTGGGGTGGTCTCCAAACCCTCACAAACTTTTCCAGGGGTAATCGCAAGGGTCGATTCCTCTCCGAAAGACTCCTACCGCCTAGGAGTCTCCAACCTCCAAGAGTAACAAAGGCGATGGGGAAAAGCTCAAGACTTGCTCAAATCACGAATTCCTTTGGTGCAAAGAAGGGGAAGGAGTGGATCTATCACTTGATCGGACAAGTCCTCTCAAATGCTCTCAAATCGCTTGGGGATCTAAGATTTGGTGTGGAGAAGTGAGGGAGAGAGTGAAATGTGTTCTAGGGTTTGTTCAAAGTGAATGGTCAACCTTATCCCGTGGGGGAAAATGGCTATATATAGTGTGAGCACAAATATGGTCGTTGTAGTGTAAGTGAATGAGCAGGCCAGACATCCGGGCAAGGGGCCAGACATCTGGCCTGGCAATGTATGAGGAACAGAAACAGAACAGAACAGGAAATAGAGGGGCTGGACATCCAAGGGCCAAGCCCGGACATCCGGCATATCAGGACGGCCCGGATATCCGGCAGATGGCCGGACATCTGGCGCGATCACTAAAAGGTTACAGAACCTCAGTTATTCCACGGGTAGTAGAGGCCGGGCATCCGGGATGGGCCCCGGACATCCGGTGAATCAGGAAGGCCCGAACATCCGGGGTATAACCCGGACATACGGCGTGCAACACAGCACAAAAGCGCTCTCTGGATGGCTAGGCCCTGATATCCGGCAGGTAGGCCGGATATCCGGCGTGAGGCCCGGATATCCGGCGTGAGGCCCGGATATCCGGCGTGAGGCCCGGACATTCGGAAGCCAAGAGGCAGAAACCCGAAGGTTTTATCATGTGCATGTATGGCAAGGAGGTTTGTGACAAGAGCAAGCCTTTAACTAACGCTATCGATCCCCTCTTAATAGTGCAGGATCCTATACTCAAGAAAACAAATATGAAATCAATTTTTATGCTTCATCCTTGAGTAAAATCACTTTGTATGCTCTTGATCCACACACTTCGATGAACCGGTGACTAACGCCTGAAACTTACTTGACAACCATTGTTAGTCCCCTACATGTATATTGTCATCAACATCAAAACATGATGTAAGGGCATGATTGCGCTTTCAATCTCCCCCTTTTTGTTTGTTGATGACAACCATTCATGCAGTATCATAGATGCAATAAATAATCTTAGCGTTGACAATCATGAGAGCAAAAGTACAAAATAAGTATATGTTTCTATTTGCTTTTAGCTCCCCCTCAACGTGTGCATGGGATGAGTATGTTAGGATGTACAACATATCTTCGTATGGTAGCATATGTACCTCAAAGAGATATAAATGTGAGAGACATGCACATATGAAACCAACATCTCATAGCCACAAGATAAGATCATAGTCAAAGATATAAATGTGAGAGACATGTACATGTGAAACCAACATTTCATAGCAACAAGATAAGATCATAGTCTCACACGAATAAGTACCATAGGTAGCAACATAACAAGTAGTAGTTAACATAACTAGACAACATAACATAGAATGACCTACCTAAGATACTACTTCTCCCCCTTTGACAGCAACAAGTAAAAAGGGGTGAAGAACTAAACAGACTCTATCACTCCCGGCGGATGTCATCATCGTCATCAAAGAACTCGGGGTACTCGTCACGAGATGGAAATCCGAAAGTGGATGAGGACGGAGCCGCGGGAAGAGGATCACTCATCGCTCACGGGACTCCCACGGTCATAGAGGCGCTGCTTGAGCTGATTCTTGGAGATGATGAGGCGCTTCTGAACATCATGGTTTTGCTGACAACTGAAAGAGATTACCTTCATAATAGCAGACTGAGCCTTGCCGAAGAAAGAGACAAGATGTCCCCGAGGAGCAGACGAGGAAGAAGGCACGAAGGAAGCAGCAAGCCTAGACCCACCAGTAGGCTTCCTAGGTAGTCGAGATGCAGCAGCCGATACAGTAGCAGCCACACGCATGTGAACGGGCGGTGTCCAAATGGAATGCCCAACGGTCTTCACAACCTCAAACGAAGCAGTGTGATCAATGATGGCATGAATGAATGGAGCATATGGGAACTGACGCGTCTGAATGAAGCTGGCGAGATGAATCTCATGCCAAATATAGCGAGTGGCGTCAAGAGGCTCAGTAGGTGCATCATGCATACATACCATCAGATCAATACAGTAGTTGCGAGCTCTTGACCGATCTCCCTTCTTAGGATAGAGGGTGCAAAGCACACACTGATAGAGGATGTGGTAAGGAGCACAAAAGATGGAGACCTCATTGAGTGGATATCCATGTTCCTCGTCAGTGAGCTGAGAGGGAGGCTTCACAAGAGGCAAGCAAGCATCAATCCCTTTGGGCTTATACTCTGGATACATCTTTCGTGCATCTCATATTGATTGACATCCCGACGGAACACGAGATATTGACCCACCCCCACAGTTGTGAAGTCGTGAATGGGGCGATCCCCACTGTTAGGAAGCTCCATGGAGATGCGACGACCATGGACAACGGGCATGGCAGAACCGCGTACTTGAGGCACCGACGCCTCCTAGTACCAGGCTTGGACTACCCAACGGAATGTCGCGGCGCAATGTCATCCTCTTCCTCCCCAACATAGTCCGCATCATCCAGATCTGAGGCCAACGGACTTGTGGACGGTGCTTGCTTCTTCTTCTTGGTAGTGGTCTTTTTCTTCTTAGGCCGAGCATGTTCATCGGAGTCGGTTGAGCCTTGCCGGCGAGCGACTGAAATGGATAATATAAGTCCTGATGAGAAGGAGCCAAAGAGTATTGAACAAGGATAAAGTAAATTAAATAGAGGAATGAACATTTTCGATCATGAACATAGGACAAGGCCAAGTGATAGATCAAAAATGTGGCATTCCCATGATTAAGTTGATTAGTCGAGTACATAAAGAGATGTATAGGCTTAGGCAAGAAATAGCAAGGCACTAGAGAGAGAGATATGTCAAGATATTCATGAGAGATAATGAAACCCTAAGATGATTTGGTCATAACAAGATAAAGATGCAAGAGAGATAGCATCCATACCCCTAGAAGAAGGCTCAGGGCGCTCGGGGCCGACATTCTTGGTACGTGCCATGAAGAACTCCGGCGGTGAATCCCACAGTACCCCGGTCCCCCCGAGAGATTCACACGACAACTCAAGAAATGGATTGGATAGAATCGTATATCGGGAGGAGGAGAATCCATGGGCAGGAGATCGGGGCCGGAGGTCGGAGGATATAGCCAGGGCAGTGCCGGAGCATGGCTCGGCGGCGATGGCTGTCAGACGAGATGGGGAGAGAAAAACGGGCGAGTGAGGAACTGCCCCCCAAATCCCAGGTCCCGCCCCTGATATATGTGGTTGTGGGCTATGGGCCGGACATCCGGGGCCTAGCCCGGATATCCGGCGAGCGGAGGTCAGAGAGCAGCGAAGCAGGGGCCAACGGGCCGGACATCCCGCGTGTGGGGGTCAAAGAGCAATATGTTCAGGGCTCGGATGTCCGGCTAGAGCCCGGATGTCCGGCCACTGAAAATGCACGATGTGTGGTTTGAGCTCAGAAGGATTTTCTCCAGGGCCCGGATGTCCAGCTTAGGAGCCGGATATCCGGCCACTGGACATCAGGACCAGGCAGGGTAGAGATTTTAAAGGAGCGAACAAATATGATTTGATATAGACTCCGCCAAGGAGTTTTTAGAGAATTATGGGGGCGGAAAACCTGAGTAATCTAAGGCCATACTAAAATGTACTAACAACCCAAGCAAAATAACTAATGAAAGGTCCACATGAGCAATGCACAAGCGGTGACCAAGGTCATCATGTTTGAGCATATGGAATATAGTACCGCAAAGATGTATACTTTGGGCATATATTCTCGACTCCATCATGTTAAAGCACCATAGTTCGAGCCATGATAACTTTGAGAGTGTTTGTTCTATTTATGCATTATGTAGGGTGAGAATACTCATGAATTGAATGTCTCCCCTAAATATATGCCTACATCAAGACAAGACATTAAGTTTATGCATGAATGGGTACTAGATTTCACATAATATTGTCAAGCTCCAAGATACCAAGTTCACGCCTAAATTGACAAAACCTTGCCTCGTCCAATGGTTTGGTAAAAGTATCAGCAAGTTGCATATCTATGCCAACATGAGCAATGTCAATATCACCCTTTTCCACATGATCTCTCAAGAAGTGATACCTAATATCAATATGCTTGATGCGGGTATGATCTTTGGGATTCTTGGCAATATTGATGGCACCTTCATTATCACATAGAAGAGGCACATGTCTATAGGTGATACTATAATCTTTCAGTGGCACAACTAGCAGTTGCAATGTATTCAGCTTCTGCGGTGGAGAGGGCAACACAATTTTGTTTCTTCGAGGACCAACTTACCAAGGAGCATACAAGAAACTGACATGCGCCGGAGGTGGACTTACGATCCACTTTGTCGCCAGCCCAATCCGCATCCGTGTATCCAATGAGATCAAACTTAGCATCCTTGGGGTACCATAGACCCAACTTTGGGGTGTGAACAAGGTATCTAAGAATGTGCTTAACCGCCTTACGATGACTTTCCCTAGGGGAAGCTTGAAATCTAGCACACATGCATACACTAAACATGATGTCTGGTCTAGATGCACAAAGATAAAGCAATGAACCAATCATAGAGCGGTATTTAGATGGGTCGAAAGGGATACCGTTTGTGTCTTCAGTGAGTACAATTTTGGTTGGCATGGGTGTCTTACATGGACTAGCATCAGACATGCCAAATTTCTCTAGGATATCCATGAGGTATTTTGCTTGAGACAAGAAAATTCCTTCTTGAAATTGTTGAATTTGAAATCCAAGGAGGAACTTCAAATACGCATTGAGTGACATCTCAAAATTCTTGGTCATGGAAGCTGCAAACTTCTTGCACAAATGAATGTTAGGAGAACCAAAAATGATATCATCTACATAGATTTGGCATAAGATCAAATCACCCTTGTCCCTCTTAGTAAAAAGAGTGGGATCGATCACCCCTCTCACAAAACCATCATCGAGTAAAAACTTCTTAAGATGATCATACCAAGCACGAGGTGCTTGTTTGAGGCCATACAAAGCCTTATGAAGTTTATACACATAGTCTTTGTGATCAGGATCAACGAACCCGGGTGGTTGTGATACATATACTTCTTCTTGTAGAGGACCATTAAGGAAAGCACTCTTCACATCCACTTGATGTAATGTAAAATCATTGAAAGCAGCATAAGCAAGTAAGATACGAATGGATTCAAGATGGGCAACGGGGGCAAAGGTCTCACCAAAGTCCAAACCTTCAACTTGTGAGTACCCTTGTGCCACTAACCTTGCCTTGTTATGGATGATGACATCATTCTCATCTTGCTTGTTCTTGAAAATCCATTTTGTTCCAATGACATTGTGCTCGGTAGTTGGCCTCTTGGCTAAGGACCACACTTGGTTGCGTTCAAAACTGTTTAACTCTTCTTGCATAGCAACGAGTGATAACCCACAAGTATAGGGGATTGCAACAGCTTTCGAGGGTAGAGTATTCAACCCAAATTTATTGATTCGAAAAAAGGGGAGCCAAAGAATATTCTCAAGTATCAGCAGCTGAGTTGTCAATTCAACCACACCTAGAAACTTAGTATCTGCAGCAAAGTGTTTAGTAACAAAGTAATATGATAGTGATGGTAGCGGTAACAAAAGAGTAATGAAAGCAAAGTAATGTTTTTGGTATTTTGTAGTGATTGTAACAATAGCAACGGGAAAGTAAATAAGTGCAGACCAATATATGGAAAGCTCGTAGGCATTGGATCAATGATGGATAATTATGCCGGACGCGGTTCATCATGTAACAGTCATAACATAGGGTGACACAGAACTAGCTCCAATTCGTCAATGTAATGTAGGCATGTATTCCGAATATAGTCATACGTGCTTATGGAAAAGAACTTGCATGACATCTTTTGTCCTACCCTCCCGTGGCAGCGGGGTCCTAATGGAAACTAAGGGATATTAAGGCCTCCTTTTAATAGAGAACCGGAACAAAGCATTAGCACATAGTGAATACATGAACTCCTCAAACTATGGTCATCACCGGTAAGTATCCCGATTATTGTCACTTCAGGGTTAACGGATCATAACACATAATAGGTGACTATAGACTTGCAAGATAGGATCTAGAACTCTCATATATTGATGAAAACATAATAGGTTCAGATCTGAAATCATGGCACTCGGGCCCTAGTGACAAGCATTAAGCATAGCAAAGTCATAGCAACATCAATCTCAGAACATAGTGGATACTAGGGATCAAACCCTAACAAAACTAACTCGATTACATGGTGAATCTCATCCAACCCATCACCGTCCAGCAAGCCTACGATGGAATTACTCACGCACGGCGGTGAGCATCATGAAATTGGTAATGGAGGATGGTTGATGATGACGACGGCGACGAATCCCCCTCTCCGGAGCCCCGAACGGACTCCAGATCAGCCCTCCCAAGAGGTTTTAGGGCTTGGCGGCGGATCCATATCGTAAAATGCGATGATTTCTTTTCTTCTATTTTTTTCTCCCTAAGAGCAGTTATATGGAGTTGGAGTCAGGGGTTTCCAGGGGGCCCACAAGGTAGGGGGCGCGCCCTAGGGGGGGCCCCCACCCTCGTGAGAAGGGTGTGGGCCCCCTGGTCTTCATCTTTGGCGAGGATTTTTATTATTATTTATTGTAAGATATTCCGTGGAGTTTCAGGTCATTCCGAGAACTTTTGTTTTCTGCACATAAAACAACATCATGGCAATTCTGCTGAAAACAGCGTCAGTCCGGGTTAGTTCCATTCAAATCATACAAGTTAGAGTGCAAAACAAGGGCAAAAGTGTTTGGAAAAGTAGATATGACGGAGACGTATCAACTCCCGCAAGCTTAAACCCCTTGCTTGTCCTCAAGCAATTCAGTTGACAAACTGAAAGAAATAAAGAAAAACTTCTACAAACTCTGTTTGCTCTTGTTGTTGTAAAAATGTCAAGCTAGCATTCAAGTTTTCAACAAAGATTATAACTAACCACATTTGCAATAATTCTCAGGTCTCATGATTACTCATATCAATAACATAATCAACTAGCAAGCCATAATAATAAATCTCGGATGACAACACTTTCTCAAAACAATCATAATATGATATAACAAGATGGTATCTCGCTAGCCCTTTCTGAGACCGCAAAACATAAATGCAGAACACCTTTAAAGATCGAGGACTGACTAGACATTGTAATTCATGGTAAAAGATATCCAATCATAGTCACACCCAATATAAATTAACAGTAATGAATGAAATGACAGCGGTGCTCTCCAACTAGTGCTTTTTAATAAGAGGGTGATGACTCAACATAAAAGTAAATAGATCGGCCCTTCGCAGAGGGAAGCAGGGATTTGTAGAGGTGCAAGAGCTCAGTTTTGAAATAGAGGCGAATAACATTTTGAGAGGTATACTTTCATTGTCAACATAACAACCAAGAGATGGCGATATCTTCCATGCTACACACATTATAGGCGGTTCCCAAATAGAATGGTAAAGTTTATACTCCCCCTCCACCAACAAACATCAATCCATGGCTTGCTCAAAACAAAGAGTGCCTCCAACATACATCAGGTCCCAGGGGAGTTTTGTTTGCAATTATTTTGATTTAGTTTGCATAAAGCATGGGACTGGGCATCCCGGCGACCAGCCCTTTATCTCGTGAGTGAGGAGCGGAGTCCACTCCTCTTGAGAATAACCCGCCTAACATGGAAGATACGGACAGCCCTAGTTGATACATGAGCTATTCGAGCATACAAAACAGGATGATTATTTGAAGGTTTAGAGTTTGGCACATACAAATTTACTTGGAACGGTAGGTGGATACCGCATATAGGAAAGTATAGTGGACTCATGTGGAATAACTTTGGGGTTTAAGGAGTTTGGATGTACAAGCAGTATTCCCTCTTAGTACAGGTGAAGGCTAGCAAAAGACTGGGAAGCGACCAACTAGAGAGTGACAATAGCCATGTACATGCATTAAAATTAATAAACATTGGATGCAAGCATGAGTAGGATATAATCCACCATGAATATAAATATCGTGAATGCTATGTTGATTTGTTTCAACTACATGCGTGAACATGTGCCAAGTCAAGTCACTTAAATCATTTAGAGGAGGATACCACCCTATCATACCACAGCATAACCATTTTAATAGCATGTTGGCACGCAAGGTAAATCATTATAACTCATAGCTAATCAAGCATGGCACAAGCAACTATGATCTCTAATTGTCATTGCAAACATGTTTATTCATAACAAGCTGAATCAAGAACGATGAACTCATCATATTTACAAAAACAAAATAGGTCGAGTTCATACCAGCTTTTCTCATCTCAGTCAGTCCATCATATATCATCATAATTGCCTTTCACTTGCACGATCGAACGATGTGAATAATAATAAGAGTGCACGTGCATTGGACTAAGCTGGAATCTGCGAGCATTCAATAAACAGGAGAAGACAAGGCAATATGGGCTCTTTTGTGAGATAAACAATAATGCATATAAGATCCACTTCAACAATTTAATCATGGTCTTCTCCTACTGACCCCCAAAGAAAAGAAAAGAAATAAAACTATTTACATGGGAAAGCTCCCAACAAGCAAAAGAAGAACAGGAAATATTTTTGGGTTTTCCTTTTTTTAATTAGTACTACAAGCATGGGAAGTAAATTAATTAAAAGCTACAACTAATTTTTTTGGTTTTTTAAGGTTTATCAAACACACAAGAAGAAAGCATAAAAGAAAATAAACTAGCATGGATGATACAATGAAAAAGTATGAGCACCGACATCTGGCAATGAGTGTGTGTGAACATAAATGTAATGTCGGTGAGAAATACGTACTCCCCCAAGCTTAGGCTTTTGGCCTAAGTTGGTCTATGGCCACGGCTGGCCTGGCTGATATCCATAATAGTAGTTATTGGGGTCCTACTGTGATGCAGCGGCTATCGCCTCCTGAGCTGCAGTGTGGCGACGAGCGGCCTCCGCTCTCCTCTCGTACTCATCTGCCTCCTCTCTGGTAATAGTATATCCTCCTCTTGCCTGATAATCAAAGAAAGCAGGAGCAGGGAGAGTAATATGGACAGCACGGCGTCTGTCAAAGATTAATCGGTACTGGAGAGGTGATTCGTTCCTCTCGACAAAATGGTGGGAAACCATAGAATCAAAATCTAAATAAGCAGGAGGCAACTCCATGTCTCCTTCCCGAATGTCTATCTCAAGAAATTTAGCTAAGCGGGTTGCATAAATTCCTCCAAAGAAATCTCCATTATGTCTATTATGATGCAACCTACGAGCTACAATGGCTCCCATATGATAAGATTTCTCTCCTGACACAGCACTCCTGAGAATGCTAAGGTCAGGGACAAACATGTGACATGCTTCATCCTTAGCATTTATGCACCTACCTATGAAGAGAGCAAAATAATGTATAACAGGAAAATGAATGCTCCCTATGGTAGCTTGCGTTATATCTCTAGATTCCCCTATAGTTATACTAGCAAGAAAGTTTCTAAATTCAGATTTAGGGGGATCCCTAACACTACCCCATTGTGGAAGTTTGCAAGCAAAAGTGAAATCCTCTAGGTCCATGGTATAAGATTTATCATAAAGATCAAACATGACTGAAGGAGAATTATGCGAAGATGAATACTCAAACCTCCTCACAAAAGAGCTTGTGAGCTCATGATACTGGGAGCATTTGTTTGCCTCAAAGTCCCCAAGATCGGCATTACACAAATATGCGTTAAATTCTCCTTTGATTCCCGCTCGATCCATAAAATTTTCAGAAGGCCACTCACAAGGACGCACTGGAGCGTCTCTTGGTGGCTCTTCGTCAGCATCACGCATTACAAGCCTGGGTCCTTGCTTCTTTGAAGAACCACCTTGGAAAATTTTCCTAAACCTATTTCTTCCTCAAGGAACAATCTCCCCAAGCAGTTTTGTGAGAGGTGCTTTGAACAAGGAGATCGAAAATGGCAGCAAAACGAGCTTGGACTCGGGTTTGAGCTGGTTTTCATGTTTGGGGGAGGAAGATGAAGTGTGTAGCTGAAAGAATAAGTGGAGGAGGGCCACCATGGGCCCACGAGGCAGGAGGCGCGCCCTCCACCCTCGTGGCAAGGTGGTTGGCCCCCTTGGTGTGTTCTTGGTTCCATAAATCCTCAAATATTCTATAAAAAAATCATATTTAATTTTCAAGGCATTTGGAGAACTTTTATTTTCGAGGTATTTTTATATTGCACGGATAATCAGATAACAGACAGAAAATTATTTATTTTTACTTTATTTAATATAAATAACAAAAAGTAAAAGTGGGGTACAGAAGGTTGGTGCTTCTAGTTTCATCCATCTCATGCTCGTCAAAAGGAATCCACTAACAAGGTTGATCAAGTCTTGTTAACAAACCCATTCCGATTAACATGAAACCGGAGAAATTTCGAATAACGCTAGGTTACCTCAACGGGGATATGCACATCCCCAATAATAAGTATATTATATTTCTTCTTGATAGTAGGAAGAGGAAATTCAAAACCTCCAAATATAGTCGATGGAATTTTTCCGATAGAATTGATACTATGAACTTGAGGTTGTTTTCTCGGAAAGTGTACCGTATGCTCATTACCATTAACATGAAAAGTGACATTGCCTTTGTTGCAATCAATAACAGCCCCTGCAGTATTAATAAAGGGTCTTCCAAGAATAATAGACATACTATCGTCCTCGGGAATATCAAGAATAACAAAGTCCATTAAAATAGTAACGTTTGCAACCACAACAGGCACATCCTCACAAATACCGACATGTATAGCAGTTGATTTATCAGCCATTTGCAAAGATATTTCAGTAGGTGTCAACTTATTCAAATCAAGTCTACGATATAAAGAGAGAGGCATAACACTAACACCGGCTCCAAGATCACATAAAGCAGTCTTAACATAGTTTCTTTTAATGGAGCATGGTATAGTAGGTACTCCTGGATCTCCAAGTTTCTTTGGTATTCCACCCTTAAAAGTATAATTAGCAAGCATGGTGGAAATTTCAGCTTTTGGTATCTTTCTTTTATTTGTAATAATATCTTTCATGTACTTAGCATAAGGATTGGTTTTGAGTATATCAGTTAATCGCATACTTAAAAATATAGGTCTAATCATTTTAGCAAAGCGCTCAAAATCCTCATCATCCTTTTTCTTGGATGGTTTGGGAGGAAAAGGCATGGGTTTCTGAACCCAAGGTTCTCTTTCTTTACCATGTTTCCTAGCAACAAAGTCTTTCTTATCATAACGTTGATTCTTTGATTGTGGGTTATCAAGATCAACAGCAGGTTCAATTTCTACATCATTATCATTACTATGTTGAGCATCATTATGAACATCATCATTAACATTTTCATTAGGTTCATGTTCATTGCCAGATTGCGTTTCAGCATCAGACATAGATATATCATTTGGATTATCAGGTGGTTCAGCAATAGGTTCACTAGAAGTTTGCACAGTTCTGTCATTTTTCTACTTCTTCTTTTTAGAAGAAATAGGTGCATCAATATTATTTCGCTGAGAATCTTGCTCAATTCTCTTAGGGTGGCCTTAAGGATACAAAGGTTCCTGAGTCATTCTACCAGTTCTAGTAGCCACTTTAACAACATAATCATTTTTCTTACTATTCATCTCATTGAGCAATTCTTTTTGAGCTTTAAGTACTTGTTCTACTTGAGTGGTAACCATAGAAGCATGTTTGCTAACAAGTTTAAGTTCACCTCTAATATTAGCCATATAATCACCCAAGTATTTAATCATATCAGCATCTTGTTTTAATTGTCTACCAAAATAAGCATTGAAGTCTTCTTGTTTAAACATAAAATGATGAAACTCATCCAAGCATTGACTAGCAATTTTAGCAGGAGGGATTTCAGCTTTATCATATCTATAGAGAGAATTTACCTTTACTACCTGTGTCGGGTTATCGGGGTCTGGAGGTTCTTCAATAAATAAAGGATTAAGATCATATGTTTCTTCGATAGGCGGTAAATTAAGACCATGTATTTATTCAATAGGAGGTAAATTCTTAACATCTTCAGCTTTAATACCTTTTTCTTTCATAGATTTCTTTGCCTCTTGCATATCTCCGGGACTGAGAAATAGAATACTTCTCTTCTTCGGAGTTGGTTTAGGAATAGGATCATTAATTGGAGCAGGAGCTGGCTCAGGAGGTGCCCAATTATTTTCATTTGTCAACATATTATTCAATAAGATTTCAGCTTCATCCGGTGTTCTTTCCCTGAAAAGAGAACCAGCACAACTATCCAGGTAATCTCTGGAAGCATCGGTTAGTCCATTATAAAAGATATCAAGTATTTCATTTTTCTTAAGAGGATGATCAGGCAAAGCATTAAGTAACTTGAGAAGCCTCCCCATAGCTTGTGGGAGACTCTCTTCTTTAATTTGCACAAAGTTGTATATTTACTTTAAAGCAGCTTGTTTCTTATGAGCAGGGAAATATTTAGCAGAGAAGTAATAAATCATATCCTGGGGACTACGCACACAACCAGGATCAAGAAAATTAAACCATATCTTAGCATCACCCTTTAATGAGAATGGAAATATTTTAAGGATATAAAAGTAGCGAGATCTCTCATCATTAGTGAACAGGGTGGCTATATCATTTAATTTAGTAAGATGTGCTACAACAGTTTCAGATTCATAGCCATGAAAAGGATCAGATTCAACCAAAGTAATTATATCAGGATCAACAGAGAATTCATAATCCTTATCAGCAACACATATAGGTGAAGTAGCAAAAGCAGGGTCAGGTCTCATCCTAGCATTTGGAGATTGCTTATTCCATTTAGCTAATAACCTTTTGAGTTCATATCTATCTTTGCAGGCTAAAATAGCTAAAGAAGCATCTTGATCAAATAAATAACCCTCAGGAATAACAAGTGATTCTTCATCATCACTTTCATCTTCATAATCAGATTCAATATTTTCAATCTCTCTAGCCCTAGCAAGTCGTTCCTCTAGAAAATCACTAAGTGGCATAGTAGTATCAGGCATAGAGGTAGTTTCATCATAAGTATCATGCATAGCAGAAGTAGCATCATCAATAACATGCGACATATCAGAACGAATAGCAGAAGCAGGTGTAGGTGTCGCAAGCTTACTCATAATAGAAGGTGAATCAAGTGCAGAGCTAGATGGCAGTTCCTTACCTCCCCTCGTAGTTGAGGGGTAGATCTTGGTTTTTGGATCTCTCAAGTTCTTCATAGTATCCAGCAGATATAAATCCCAAGTGACTCAGAGAATAGAGCTATGCTCCCCGGCAACGGCGCCAAAAATTAGTCTTGATAACCCACAAGTATAGGGGATCGCAACAGCTTTCGTGGGTAGAGTATTCAACCCAAATTTATTGATTCGACACAAGGGGAGTCAAAGAATATTCTCAAGTATTAGCAGCTGAGTTGCCAATTTAACCACACCTGGAAACTTAGTATCTACAGCAAAGTGTTTAGTAGCAAAGTAATATGATAGTGATGGTAGCGGTAACAAAAGAGTAATGAAAGCAAAGTAATGTTTTTGGTATTTTGTAGTGATTGTAACAATAGCAACGGGAAAGTAAATAAGCGTAAACGTAACGCCCCGATACCGTTGCGCCAGGTGTCTTCCAGTTATTCGCCGATGTTGCCATGTCTTTTGCTTGCGTGTCGCTTCTTGTCATGTCATCATGTGCATTGCATCATCATGTTTTCAAAACCTGCATCCGTCCGGATTTTCCCCAGTTCCGTCCGTTGTCCGTTCTGAGCCCAACCACACTCGCATGCGCCCGTGGCACATCCGAAATATTATTTTATAAGTGGCTGAAAATGTTCTCGGAATGGGTTGAAAGTTGGTGTGCGGTGTTGTTTTGTTGTCAGTAGACCGCCTGCCATGTTTCATCGCATTCGGAGTCCGTTTGACGCCCCAACGGATAACTATAGCGGCATTATAGCCGGTCAAATGTCGGACGTTTTCGGTCTCCGGAAATTGTGCCGGGCTGCATCTCTCCCCTCTTCTCTCAGACCAACCCGCTCTCCACAGTCCACCTAGGCCCATGCCTACCCCTCTCGTCAGCCCGCGGCCCTCCTCGCGCGTGTGTCCGAAAAGCTGTCCCGGACCCGACCCAGACTGTCATTACCGTTGTGTCCGGATCATCCCCAAACATCTACAAAATGTCTCTATTTTCTTATTTGGGCTCCCTAGTCTATTTTTCCCGACCGCCCAATTTAAATCAGAGGGACCGAATACCCCCCTAACCTAATCCAATAACGTATATAAGTGGGCAACCCTAAAATGTAGGCGACTTATCCCATCCATCCTCCTGCGCGCCGCCACTGCAAATCCACCTCGGGATCGCCTCGCCCGATACTCCTCGATCCCCTCGCCCAACCAGTGCATTCCATCGATTCTCCCCATCGATCCGCTTTGGCCCTCCCCGCAAGAAGCCTCGCCAGCGCCCCAGCTCCCTCGCCTGCTCCAGCGTGCGCGCCGCCACCTCTCATCCGGATCGGGAGAGCCCCGATCCCCTCCCTCGCATTCCTGCCGTCTCTGCCGCCTGGCCTCCCGCCGGCGACCACCACTGCCATGGTGAGCCCCGACCTCGCCGTCCTTATTCTCCCTACCTACCAAGCTCATCGCTCTCTCCCTCCCGTTCTGCAGGATGTCGTGGTGCCGCTGGAGTCCGCCGCTGACACCAGGAACGGAGAGTCAGCTCCAGATCCGGCCTCTAGGGCCCGCAGTTCCTGAGCCAAGCCTCCGCCCTGGATCTTCTCTGTCGTCAATGCCTACTCTTGCGTCGAGCAGGGGAGCCAGTAGAACGACCCCAGCGCCAAGTTCCGCTCGCCGGTGCTCGTTGACTCTGTCGTCCCCACGCCTCACCTGCTGGTGCCTCGCCCCGGACCTCCTGTGTCGCCGGCCTCACCTGCTGTTGCCGTCGCCCTCCTACAGCATGGCCGGACTCACCTGCTACTGCCACCATCTCCCCTGTCGAACGAATCAAAACGACCCAGCGCCCAGTTCGTTTCGATCCCCTGCGCGTTGACCATGGCCCCTGTATCGTCCCCACGCCTGGGCCTTTTCCCCGCACAGCCCAGCAGAGCGAAGGCCGCACTAGGCCTCTCCTTCAACCGGGCCGAGCCCATGGTGAGGCCACCCCGCCGAAGCCCCTCTGTTTTTTTTCCTGTTGTTGGGCCAACAGATTCAGCCCGAGGTGTCTTTTTTTCCTGCTGCGAATTTTTCTAATTTCCAGAGAAAGACAGTTTGGCAGAAAAGCCCCTGTTCTTCATGCATTTAATAACTTCACAACCGTGCATCGAATCTAAATAAATTATATATGAAAGTTGCTTAGAATTTTGTCTAGTTTAATAATATGCAACTTTCATCCATGTTTCAAATGTTCAAAATGCTGTTTGTTTAAATTTGCTTAAATAACTTGCTAAAATGATTTAATTCATAAATATTTAAGCGTAACTCGAAATTTAATAAACTTTATATGTAAATGTGGTAGAAAATTCCTAGTTTAACATGGTGGCTTTACTTTGCATGTTTAATAACTCTAAAATTGTGTTTAGGGTAGAACAGCACCAAATCTAAAATATGCATATGGGGATTTACTGAAATTTGTTGTTCGTTGTTTCCGGCCTCATTTAAACTTGCCTAGATAGGTAGTTTTGTTTTGCTTCACCCCTTGCCATGCTAAACAACATTGAATATTGTTGATTACATAAACGAGATCGAACTAAATAACTTGTTGTGGTGTTTCGTCAATATGCAACTCGTTGCATATTGATCTCCACTTAATTTGTAGAATTGCTTGTGCACTTTGCCATGCCATGCTTCATTAAACCGGACATGCATCATACTTGTTGTGCATCATGCCATGTTGTTGTAGTGGTTGTTTACTATGTTGTTTGCTTCTTTCCGGGTTGCCTTTCTCGTGAGCTTCGGTTCCGTTGCGTTTGTGAGGATCCGTTCATCTACGTCCGTTTGTCTTCTTCATGGACTCATTCTTCTTCCTTTCGGGATCTCAGGCAAGATGACCATACCCTCGAAATCACTTCTATCTTTGCTTGCTAGATGCTCGCTCTTTTGCTGCGATACCTACCACTTGCTATATCATGCCTCCCATATTGTTAAGCCAAGCCTCTAACCCACCTTGTCCTAGCAAACCGTTGTTTGGCTATGTTGCCGCTTTGCTCAGCCCCTCTTATAGCGTTGTTAGTTGCAGGTGAAGATTGGAGCTTGTTCCATGTTTGGAACATGGATATTTGTTGGGATATCACAATATCTCTTATTTATATTAATGCATCTATATACTTGGTAAAGGGTGGAAGGCTTGGCCTTATGCCTAGTGTTTTGTTCCACTCTTGCCGCCCTATTTTCCGTCATACCGGTGTTATGTTCCTTGATTTTGCGTTCCTTACACGGTTGGGTTATAATGGGAACCCCTTGACAGTTCGCTTTGAATAAAACTCCTCCAGCAAGGCCCAACCTTGGTTTTACCATTCGCCACCTAGCCTTTTTCCCTTGGGAGTCGCGCATCCTGAGGGTCATCTTTATTTTAACCCCCCGGGCCAGTGCTTGTCTAAGTGTTGGTCCGAAACAGAGCCACTTGCGGCGCCACCTCGGGGAAACTTGAGGGCTGGTTTTAGCTGTACATAGTGTTCATCCGGTGTTGCCCTAAGAACGAGATATGTGCAGCTCCTATCAGGATGTCGGCTCATCGGGCGGTCTTGCGGGACTTGTTTTACCATTGTCGGGGATGTCTTGTAACCGGGATGCCGAGTCTGATCGGATTGTCTTGGGAGAAGGAATATCCTTCGTTGACCATGAGAGCTTGTGATGGGCTAAGTCGGGACACCCCTGCAGGGATTTGAACTTTCGAAAGCCGTGCCCGCGGTTATGGGCAGATGGGAATTTGTTAATGTCCGGTTGTAGAGAACTTGACACTTAACTTAATTAAAATGCATCAACCGCGTGTGTAACCGTGATGGTCTCTTCTTGGTGGGGTCCGGGAAGTGAACACGGTGTTGGAGTAATGCTTGACGTAGGTTGTTCTAGGATCACTTCTTGATCATAGTTTCTCGACCGTGCTTTGCCTTTCTCTTCTCGCTCTCATTTGTGTATGTTAGCCACCATATATGCTAGTGCTTGCTGCAGCTCCACCTCATACCTTTTACCCTACCTATAAGCTTAAATAGTCTTGATCGCGAGGGTGTGAGATTGTTGAGTCCCCGTGACTCACAGATACTTCCAAACCAGTTTGCAGGTGCCGATGATACCGTGCAGGTGACGTACCTGAGCTCAAGGAGGAGCTCGATGGAGTTCGTGTTCGTTTTGTTGTTCCGTTTCCAGTTGATCAGTAGTGGAGTCCAGTTGGGATGATCAGGGATCTCTGTAGCTTTTGGGGTAGTCTTCTTTTATTTTGGTTCCGTAGTCGGACCTTGAGTGTATCTAGGTGAATGTAATGTTTTATTCATGTAATTGTGTGAAGTGGCGATTGTAAGCCAACTATGTATCTTTTTCCCTTATGTAATACATGGGTTGTGTGAAGATTACCTCAGTTGTGACATTGCTTTCAATGCGGTTATGCCTCTAAGTCGTGCTTCGACGCGTGGGAGATATAGCCGCATCGAGGGCGTTACAGTAAACCAGTATATGGAAAGCTCGTAGGCATTGGATCAATGATGGATAATTATGCCGGATGCGGTTCATCATGTAACAGTCATAACATAGGGTGACACAAAACTAGCTCCAATTCGTCAATGTAATGTAGGCATGTATTCCGAATATAGTCATACGTGCTTATGGAAAAGAACTTGCATGACATCTTTTGTCCTACCCTCCCGTGGCAGTGGGGTCCTAATGGAAACTAAGGGATATTAAGGCCTCCTTTTAATATAGAACCGGAACAAAGCATTAGCACATCGTGAATACATGAAGTCCTCAAACTACGGTCATCACCGGTAAGTATCCCGATTATTGTCACTTCGGGGTTAACGGATCATAACACATAATAGGTGACTGTAGACTTGCAAGACGGGATCTAGAACTCTCATATATTGATGAAAACATGATAGGTTCAGATTTGAAATCATGGCACTCGGGCCCTAGTGACAAGCATTAAGCATAGCAAAGTCATAGCAACATCAATCTCAGAACATAGTGGATACTAGGGATCAAACCCTAACAAAACTAACTCGATTACATGGTGAATCTCATCCAACCCATCACCGTCCAGCAAGCCTACGATGGAATTACTCACGCACGGCGGTGAGCATCATGAAATTGGTAATGGAGGATGGTTGATGATGACGACGGCGACGAATCCCCCTCTCCGGAGCCCCGAACGGACTCCAGATCAGCCCTCCCGAGAGGTTTTAGGGCTTGGCGGTGGATCCGTATTGTAAAACACGATGATTTCTTCTCTTCTATTTTTTTCTCCCCGAAAGCAGTTATATGGAGTTGGAGTTGGAGTCGGGGGTTTCCAGGGGGGCACAAGGTAGGGGCGCGCCCCCCACCCTCGTGAGAAGGGTGTGGGCCCCCTGGTATTCATCTTTGGCGGGGATTTTTATTATTTATTGTAAGATATTCTGTGGAGTTTCAGGTCATTCCGAGAACTTTTGTTTTCTGCACATAAAACAACATCATGGCAATTCTGCTGAAAACAGTGTCAGTCCGGGTTAGTTCCATTCAAATCATACAAGTTAGAGTCCAAAACAAGGGCAAAAGTGTTTGGAAAAGTAGATACGACGAAGACGTATCAACGAGCCAATTGTTGTCCATCAATGCATCTTGTACCTTGAGAGGCTCAACACTAGACACAAACGAGAAGTGAGCACAAAAGTTTGTCAAATGTTTACGAGTGACTCTACCTTCCGATATGCCAGTGAGAATTTTGTCAACAACAACACGACCGGCCACTTGAGGCATGATGGAGGTAAGAGTTTCATGAGGTTCAACTTCATGTCCATCATCCACGTCCTCAACATATGGATCATTAATGTGTGGTGGAAGATCTTCTTCTACATTTTGCATTTGTTGAGGTTCATCGTCAATGATTGCACTTTCTTGTTCTTTCCCTTGCGGATGATCTTGTTCTTGATGATTATTATGAAGAGGAACTTGATCATCATCTTGTACTTGGTCTACAGGCATTGGTTGAGCAATAGGAGCTTGTGGTGGTATGGGTGTTGAAGTAGTTTGATGATGCGTTAAGCTTCCATCTTCTTCTTCATCATCATGAGGTTCTTGTTCCATTGGAAGAAGTGCACCAACACCCATGGTTAAGATATCTTGAGAAGAATCTTCTTCACCTACATCACTTAGATCAACTTGCTCCCCGTGGGAGCCATTAAATTCGTCAAACACCATGTCACAAGTTTCTACAACACATCCATTTGATTTGTTGTAGACTCTATAGGCGTGCGAGTTTGATCCATAGCCAACAAATATGCCCTCAATGGTTTTGGATTGAAATTTTCCTAACCATTCTCTTTTGTTGAGGATGAAACATTTGCACCCAAATACATGAAAGTAATTGACATTCCGCTTGTTCCCAGTTAGGAGCTCATATGGAGTCTTTTCCAATATAGTGCGGAGGAAGAGCCGGTTTGATGCATGGCATGCGGTGTTGACAGCCTCGGCCCAAAAACTATGTGGCGACTTGTATTCATCCAACATGGACCTTGCCATATCCACAAGTGTGCAGTTCTTCCTTTTTGCTACACCATTTTGTTGGGGAGTGTATGGAGCTGAATATTGATGTTCAATCCCTTCATCACTAAGAAATTCTTCCAACGTGTAGTTCTTCAACTCATACCCATTATCACTTCTTATTGCCAAGATTTCTTTGTCAAACTTGCGTTGTGCTTGCTTGGCAAAATCAATGAAGGTGATCTTCGTCTTGTCATTGGACTTGAGGAAGAAGACCCATGTATATCTTGAGTAATCATCAACAATGACAAGCCCATACTTTTTCCCACCAAGACCATCCCATGAAGGAGGCCCAAAAAGATCCACATGAAGGAGCTCCAAAGGCCTTGAAGTAGACACAATATTCTTGGGTGGGTGCTTTGATTGATGTTGCTTCCCAGCTATGCATGCACTACACACACGATCTTTTTCAAAAGAGACCTTGGTTAGTCCAAGGATGTGATTACCCTTTAAGAGATCTTGAAGATTTCTCATGCCGACATCGGCTAGCCGGTGATGCCATAGCCACCCCTTGTCGGCCTTGGCCATTAGACAAGTTGCATGGAATGTGCTCTCTTTCGATAAATCAACCGTGTAAAGGTTGCCATCCAACTTTCCAACAAAGGCCACTTCGAGAGTATCTCTCTTAAAGACTTTCACATCCATTAGTCCAAAGAGTGTATCATAACCAACAGAAGCCAATTGGCGAACAAAAAGCAAATGGTATTTAAGGGATTGGACAAGCATGACATTTGCTAGAGAAATGTCATTTGTGATAGCCACCTTGCCCAACCCGAGTACCTGTCATTTTGATCCTCCACCAAACATAATGCTCATAAATGGTTGAATAGCTTCCATGAAATCGTAGAGCAATTTGCTATCTCCGGTCATATGATTTGTGCATCCACTGTCAATCACCCATTTTACTCCACCGGAGAAAGCAACCTACACACAATTATGACTTGGTTAGAGGCACCCATTTTGCAATGGGACCTCTCAGGTTAGTCATAAGGGTCTTAGGGACCCAAATAGCATAAAACCAGAATGAATTTCGAGGACCAACAAATCTTGCATAAACCTCTCCATCCTTAGTCTTACGAAGTACATAGGATGGAGGCATGAACTCTTTTGGCTTGTTGAGAGTGGGCATGCCCCTTGTGGCCTTCCCACTAACAACCTTACCTTTCTCCTTGTGCCCTTCTCTTACAAAAGTTTCTTTTAGAGGAGTGGTGCACTTTTGAGAGGACATCTTCTTCTTGCTTGTGCTTGGGTCAAAACCCGAGTCCCTCTTTGGCAAACACCTCATTGTATTGGCTCAATACCTCATTAAGGTTATTTTGCCCTTGAGCACATGTCATGAGGCCTTTCTCGATTTGACGCTTAATAAAGCGATTCTCCTCAAGAATAGATGCTAAATCACTACTAGAGTTAGTAGTACAAGCATCAACATTGATAATAGGAGAAGAGTAAGCCTAGGCTAGAGTTTCAAGATAAGTAAGCTTGAGAGTCTCAAAACTCTTGGTAAGAAGGGTGAGATCTTCTTCCTTAGTCTTGAGGTACATGGATAGGAGCTCACAATCCTTAGAGAGAGAAGCATTAGACTTCACAAGCTTACTTTTATCATTCATCAACTCTTCGCAAGAGTCAATAGCCTTTTTCAAGGAGGCAAGATCTTTAGTATGACCATCAATGTTTGTACCAATTTTCAAGCATACTTCATCATTTCGTGCTTCCTCATATTGGACTTTCCGCTCAAGGATTTCATATTTTTCCTTTTCCTCGGTGATGAGGGTTTCGAGTTCTTTAATGGTGATGGTGTGCTTACTCACCATCTCCATAAGCATACGAAACATAGTGAGCTTCTTTCCTTTGAGGGAGAACATGAACTTATTTATTTTAGCAAGCATGGGATCATCTATATCATCATCCTCATGACTATCCTCCGCATCAAGATACTCATTACTAGGAGTAGGAGGAGTGAAAAGAGGAGGATTTGATCGTGGAGTTACCTTGACCTTGTCGAGAGAGCTTTGGTCCTCTCCATCTTCTACCACGGCCTTTGCCATTAGGCACTTGTGAGCATTGCCCTTGTAGTCCTTCATATAGTTGTAGGTAACAACATCACCACTCTTGTTGACTAGCCTCAACGTGTTTTGAGAATATTGAGCAACTCCGGCAACACCACTAACATCATCCGGATCGGATTCTTCTTGAGAAACCATTGCTTTCCCATCTCTCTTCTTGAGCTTGGAGTTCAAAGGATTTGGCAACTTCTTCTTGGGAAAGGTCTTCGGACCTTGGTTTATCTTCTCTCTTATCATAAGGACACTCGTTGGAGAAGTGATTGGTTTCTTCACAGTTATAGCATTTTCTCACTTTCTTCTTATGGAATCTTCCTTTGAATTTTCCTGCACTAAACTTCTTGACAAAGAGAGCCATGTCTTCATATGAAGGGCCCTCATCGGATTCAACCTCATCACCATCTTCATCATCTTCTTCTTCTTCTTCAATTTGCTCATCTTCACATACATGCTTGGCCTTCAATGCAAGATTGATCTTTTATGTTGGAGTACCATGCATGGCAAGATGTTTTGTAGCATTTGCCTTCGACTCTTCAAATAGTTGGAAGGTGGATATGATGTCATTTGTAGTCATTTCCTTGAAGGCATGGTGTTGTCTTATGTCCCACACCATTTGGTGGTGATATGGGGCAAGAGCATGAAGCAACTTGTCCACAATAAATCGCTTAGTCATGTTAAATCCATCTTGTGTCTTGTCACACTCACACGACTCAATGTCAGTGGTGAGAGTCATGAGACGCTCAAAGAGTTGATTGGGAGTTTCACCTTTCTCCATACAAAAGTTTTGCAATTTCCCCTTGGCAATTTCATATTGAGCACTCCGGAGGGTGGAGGTACCGGTCTTGGATCTTATAATACTTTCCCATAGTTCCTTGGCACTTGTGATGTGTATGAAAGGTCTCCTTTGCTTTTCAACCATACCTCTCCTTATACACATGGTTGCAGTGTCATTGAGATTCTTGTCATGGATTTCTCTTGGTGTAGGATTCTTTGGATCAACCACATGGTAACCATAATCCAAGATCTCCAGCATCTCATCATTTCCATATCGAAGATGATCCTGCATAGCAACTCTCCACAAGGCAAAATCGGAAGTGGCATCAAGTAAAGGAGGTTTGCCTTGAGGGTTATATTTTGGTTTCTCAACTTGGGGTCTTGCATAAAGCCAAGGAACACTGGGGTGATCATTGTTAGGAGGTTGTTGACCCAGTGACGGAGTAGGCACAGTTGGCCTCGAAGCCGCACCACCAGAAAGTGGTGCAAGCATCGTGGACAACGTGGCTAGTCTCATTTGGACCAAGGCCTCAAGAGAAGCATCATGCTCCTATTTTGCCTAGCAAGGGCCCGTTCCAGATCCTCTGAAGTAAAGGACTTGACTTCTTAAGAAGCCTCGCCTTTATCCTTCGGATCTGTAACAAGGGGAGTCCCATCGGGGTTCATCTTGCTCTAGGGCGGTTAAGCCACAAGAATAGAGCACGAGGCTCTGGTGCCAATTGAAAGGATCGAGATGGACCTAGAGGGGGGTGAATAGGTACAATAACAAATTTTAATTGTTACTTAGCAATTTTAGGCAATAATGCGAAATATAAGAGTGAGCCTAACAATTGCAAGTGTGATACTAAGGACTAAGCAAGATAACAAGTAACACAAGTATGTAAGTAAGTAAGAGCAATATGAAATGAGTAAGAGCTAAGAGACAAGTAACCACAAGTAGAGAGTTGGGGTTAGGGATAATCGCAACTCCAGGAGACAAGGATGTATGCCGATGTTCACTTCCTTAGAGGGAAGCCACGTCACTGTTAGAGAGGTGGATGTTACCATGAAGGCACACCAACGCCACGAAGGATCGCCCTATTCTCCCTTTGAGACAACACCATGGAGGTGTTTCTCAACCACTAGTGGTAGACCTTGGGGTGGTCTCCAAACCCTCACAAACTTTTCCGGGGGTAATCACAAGGGTCGATTCCTCTCCGAAAGACTCCTACCGCCTAGGAGTCTCCAACCTCTAAGAGTAACAAGAACGATGGGGAAAAGCTCAAGACTTGCTCAAATCACGAATTCCTTTGGTGCAAAGAAGGGGAAGGAGTGGATCTATCACTTGACCAGACAACTCCTCTCAAATGCTCTAAAATCCCCTGGGGATCTAAGATTTGGTGTGGAGAAGTGAGAGAGAGGGTGAAATGTGTTCTAGGGTTTGTTCAAAGTGAATGGTCAACCTTATCCTGTGGGGGAAAAGGGCCATATATAGTGTGAGCACAAATATGGTCGTTGTAGTGTAAGTGAATGAGCAGGCCAGACATCCAGGCAAGGGGCCGGACATCCGGCCTGGCAATGTACGAGGAACAGGAACAAAACAGAACAGAAAACAGAGGGGCTGGACATCCGGGGGCCAAGCCCGGACATCCAGCATATCAGGAGGGCCCGGATATCCGGCAGATGGCCGGACATCCGGCGCGATCACTAAAAGGTTATAGAACCTTAGCTGTTCCACGAGTAGTAGAGGCCGGACATCTGGGATGGGGCCCGGACATCCAGTGAATCAGGAAGGCCCGGACATCCGGGGTATAACCCGGACATCCGGCGTGCAGCATAGCACAAAAGTGCTCTCTGGATGGCTAGGCCCGGATATCCGGCAGGTAGGCCAGATATCCGGCGTGAGGCCCGGACATCCGGCAGCCAAGAGGCAGAAACCTGAAGGTTTTATCATGTGCATGTATGGCAAGGAGGTTTGTGACAAGAGCAAGCCTTTAACTAACCCTATCGATCCCTCTCTTAATAGTGCGGGATCCTATACTCAAGAAAACAAATATGAAATCAATTTTTATGCTTCATCCTTGAGTAAAGTCACTTTGTATGCTCTTGATCCACACACTTCGATGAACCGGGACTAACGCCTGAAACTTACTTGACAATCATTGTTAGTCCCCTACATGTATATTGTCATCAACATCAAAACATGATGTAAGGGCATGATTGCTCTTTCACTAGGGCAGTGTCCTTGGGTAAGACATCTAGGTCAGGCCTATGACCCTACCCTAGGTACATGTCATCATCACATATGGCTCATGGACTAGTGGGGACCATCAAGTCAAATTTGAATGTTGTAACAGTTTCAGCAAGTTTAAACAGCAACTTCATCATAGCATGTTTGCAAGCTTGGAACAGAGGTCATATGAAGTCCAAAATTATCAAAATTGGCATGTGGACAAAGTACTCATAGTATACTTCAATTCATGTAATTGGAGCATCTTCAAAAGAGGCATAGATTGATTAATAACAATCTCACAACATGGCATCATGAAGTTAACAGAAAACTGGAACATCATTTAGGCATGTTCATGGCAATGAAAACATATGCTACAGGACATATATGAGGCATCAGATGGCATGGCATGATAGAGCATAACATGGACATCAAAACATGTCAACTAGGCATCTCCAGATTATGCATGGAATTTATGGTAGCATCAAGTTAACATGGCAACATAATGTAGCCGACTCAGACTTGGCAGAAAACACCAAGTCATGGAAATCAGCAACATCAAGTACCCTACTTTGCATGCTTGTGCTAGTCACATAGGGCACATAAAAATACATGGATTGCACCACTGTAAATATGGCATGAACATGCTCCTAAAACATGTAGACATGATGCACAAAAGATAAACACACAAAATGCTATAAAAGACAAATCAGCAAGTTATGACAATCTTCAGCAGGCTATAACATTTAGCACTTTTGCAACAAGGATTAAGGCATCAATATCGACAGTAAAATGCATGCAAACTATACCAACATGTAGAGCACTCAAAGATGAAGAATTTGACATATTATGCGTGCAAAATGGAGCAATATGCATAAAGTTACACCACTCCCAATAATGCAACATGATGTTGGAATTCTAGGGACTTGGCCATTTTCTGAAAAAACAACCGAGCGCAATGTGATGCCCCCGATTCAATCATACACTAATCATACACGCAAACGAGTACAATCAAGATCAGGGACTCACGGGAAGATATCACAACACAACTCTACAAATAAAATAAGTCATACAAGCATCATATTACAAGCCAGGGGCCTCGAGGGCTCGAATACAAGATCTCGATCATAGACGAGTCAGCGGAAGCAAAAATATCTGAGTACAGACATAATTAAACAAGTTTTCCTTAAGAAGGCTAGCACAAACTGGGATACAGATCGAAAGAGGCGCAGGCCTCCTGCCTAGGATCCTCCTAAACTACTCCTGGTTGTCGTCAGCAGGCTGCACGTAGTAGTAGGCACCTCCAGTGTAGTAGGAGTCGTCGTTGACGGTGGCATTTGGCTCCTGGACTCCAACGTCTGGTCGCAACAACCGGGTATAGAAAGGGGAAAAGGGGGAGCAAAGCAACCGTGAGTACTCATCCAAAGTACTCGCAAGCAAGGAGCTACACTACATATGTATGCATTGGTATCAAATGGAATAAGGGTATCATATGTGGACTGAACTGCAGAATGCCGGAATAAGAGGGGGATAGCTAATCCTATCGAAGACTACGCTTCTGGCCACCTCCATCTTGCAGCATGTAGAAGAGAGCAGAAGGTAAGTTCACCAACTAGCATCGTGTAGCATAAACCTATCCGGCGATCCTCCCCTCATCGCCCTGTTAGAGAGTGATCACCGGGTTGTATCTGGCACTTGGAAGGGTGTGTTTTATTAAGTATCAGGTTCTAGTTGTCATAAGGTCAAGGTACAACTCCGAGTCGTCCTGTTACCGAAGATCACGGCTATTCGAATAGTTTAACTTCCCTGCAGGGGTGCACCACATTTCCCAACACGCTCGATCCCCTTTGTCCGAACACACTTTCCTGGGTCATACCCGGCCTCGGAAGATCAACACATCACAGCCCTACCTAGGCACAACAAAGAGGTCAGGACGCCGGTCTAAATCATATGATGCAGGGGTCTGGGCCCATCGCCCATTGCACACCTGCATGTTGCGAGGGCGGCCGGAGAGCAGACCTAGCAACCTCCATTACAAAGGAAGCTGTGTTACGCGGTCCAACCCGGCGCGCGCCGCTCAGTCACTGACGTCACGAAGGCTTCGGCTGATACCACGACATCAAGTGCCCATAACTGTTCCCGCGTAGTTGGTTAGTGTGTATAGGCTAGTAGCTAGACTCAGATCAAATACCCAGATCTCGTTAAGCGTGTTATTTTGAAGTAACCGTGAACACCGACCTGGGTCGGGCCCACCTCTCACCTAGGTGGTCTCCGCCTGCCCTGTCGCTCCGCCTCAAAGTAACAGTCGGGGGCCGTCTGGAACCTAGGCCCACCACTATCTGGGTGGAACCACCTGCCCCTTCATCCCCCAACATCGGAATCACTTGCGGGTACTCAATGAGCCGACCCGACTTTAGTCACCACATATATAGTATGTATATATGTATGTATATACCCGTGATCACCTTCCGAGTGATCACGGCCCGATAGTATAGCATGGCAGACGGACTAGAATGTAGGGCCGCTGATGTAGTACTAGCAACCTATACTAAGCATTTAGGATTGCAGGTAAGGTATCAACAGCTGCAGCAACAATGACAGGCTATGCATCAGAATAGGATTAACGGAAAGCAGTAACATGCTACACTACTCTAATGCAAGCAGTATAGAGAAGAGTAGGCGATATCTGGTGATCAAGGGGGGGGGCTTGCCTGGTTGCTCTGGCAAGAGAGAGGGGTCGTCAACATCGTAGTCGTACTGGGTAGCAGCGGCGTCGGTCTCGGTGTCTAGCCAGAAAAGAGGGGGAAGAAACAATAAATATTAAGCAAACAGATGCATAGCGATGCATGACATGACAAGTAGCGGTGCTAGGGGTGCCCTAACGCGGTATGAGGTGGTACCGGTGAAAGGGGGAAAACATCCGGGAAAATATCCCCGGTGTTTTGCGTTTTCGAACAGATGAATCAGAGCGGGAAAGTTGTGTGTTCGCTATGTTAAAGACATGCAGAGGACGAACGGACCGCGTATTTAAATTCGCCTCGTCGTTCTGAGAAACTTTCATGTAGAAAATATTTTCATCCGAGCTACAGTTTATTTTCTATGATTTTTCAAAGTTTTAAATAATTTTCTAAATTTTCTTATTTGTTTTTAATTTCGAAAATCAGCAGTTAAAAACTGGGTGCACCCGGTGCAGTGCACCAGTGAGGCTGACCAGTGGGTCCAGTCAACTGCTGACTGGTCCATGGTTGACCAGTCAAAGGTCCTGTGAGACCCGGTTGTCATACCCTGTAATATTTTAACAGTGTTTAGTTAATTTCTAATTAGGCTCATTAGAGGGTGGCCCACTTGTCTTAAGGCTATATCTAATCTAATAAAAAGATTAACTTAATGAAATGGGGTCCATGCGTCATAGTGTAGCAACTAACCTAACTAGTACTACCAATTAGTCCTAATCTAATTTGCACGGCAGGCCAGTGTGGCTGTGCACACCCACGCGCACAGCATGGCCGCCATGGCCATTAGCAGCAGCAAAGTAAAGTAGCGCATAGCAGCGGCAAAAACTAAGCAATAGCAGCAGCGGCAGAAGCTAAGCAGGTAAGCAACGGCAGAAGCAGAAGGCAGCAACAGGGGCAGCGCTAAGCCGCGGGCGGCAGTAGGGGCGGCCTTAGGCGATGGCCGGCGAGTAGCGGCACGCGGAGGCAAGGTCAAGGCGGGCGCGCGGTGGCAGCAGTACGCAGCAGCAACAGATGGCTGTTAAGCAGCAGCAGCTCACGCACACACGTATGTACGCGTACATGCGAGCTCGGATGTGCTCAGGGACGGCAAACGGCAACCGAATCGAGGTTGGCGAAGAGGGGAATCGGCGGAGAAGCTCACCGTGGAGCTCATGGACGAGGTTAGGGAGTGCGGGGGTGGCCGGATATGTCGAGCCCGATGACGAGTTGCGACGGTCGTGGCGAAGAAGACCGGCGATGGCGAGCGTACGGCGCGGTCCGACTCAATTCAAGGCACGTAGGCGAAGTAGTGGACGATGAGGAAGCTCCTGCGTATCCTCCCGGGCACCGGGGAGGCCAGTGGGCGCGACGACCACCGCAACCATGGCAAGCACCGTTCGTACGATGACTATTTTGACGAGAGCGAGCGGACGAGGGGAAAATGAGGACTAGGGTTTGTCAAGGGGGTCAGGGGTGTGCTTATCCATATCGGGGCACCGGAGGATGGTCGACAGGTGGTCATCTATGGCCTGGACGGCGTGCGCGCGTGCTCGGTGCCATGGCCTCTGCCTCTGTCCAGAGGTAGGGGAAAAGGCCGGCCACGTGGGCTGGGCCTGATACAGTTAAGTGTTGGGCTTCACACTGTAGCACTAGGCTTTAGGTGCACATTGTGTGCTTTTCTCTTTAATCTATCTGTAATTTAAAAAGCTATTGCTTTGCAATTAATTTGGTCACCATTTGATCTTTGTTAGATGCGATATTTAACACAAAAATACTTGGCTACTTTCTAGTCTGGCACAAAAAGTTTGGGGCCAAAAGGAGCTGTTCAAATTCAGTTTTCAATTTATGTGTGTATATTTAATGCCACTAGTCCTATTTTAAATAGGTTAAGGGCATTTTAAAAATTCAAAAGATGCTGGTTTCTACACGACAATTACTTAGTAAATACTTGCAACACCTCGAACATTTTAGTTTTTTCAGTTTGTAGAATATTTTATTTGGAAAATAATTTATATATGAAAATGGCTTTGATTTTTATCAAGTGGCAATTTGGCTTAGTTAAATATGATGACATGGCACCATTAGGGTGAGGTCGCTGTAGCATGACACTGGGGTGCTACAGTTCTCCTTCACTACAAGAAGTCTCGTCCCGAGATTTAAGACATGAAATAAGGAGGAAAGATCTGGTTACAAAATTCTAACGAATCTTGTCGGTCTTGGTTGCTCTTCTTGAAGAGGTCGATCCTTTACGTTGATGTCTTCATTTCTCCGCTTCAAGCCATCATGATGAAGTCGTTATCCTTTCTTCGGGAACTCTATCGTATTTACAAATGGGGTATAAGTGGAAAGCTATAAGGACGGATGTCTGAAAGGACCGGCATCCGGTAGTTATCTCAAGGAAGGAGATTTTAGAAGCACCAGGAAATGTACCAAGAGTGCTATAAGGTGGTCCAACAAGTTTCAACCAGGTACGCATCCAGTTGATGCCTAAAACAAGTGATGAAGGGGTTCAGAGCATTGAAGAATAATGTTGCCTCTGATACCGGAATGAAACATGGTGAGGAAGTTAGCTCATGAATTACATACGAAGCCAAGTGCAAAGAATATTTTAGAATCAAGGTTGTACAAGAGAGTCAGGTTTCGATCCTGTGGATCTGTGGGTTATGGGCCCACCATGTGGGTTAAAGGTAGAAATGGCGCTGACCTCTTGCACGATCATGTAAGCAAGGCATGTCAGAGGATAGCGTGACAGTTATGTCGGTGACAACATCGGTACCAAGGGCGAGGGACAAGGAGAACCATTTTCCTGCTCGTTGAACGAGGCAGACCAATAAGCAAGGTTCTCGTCCATCGGTGGCTACCGGAATGTCAGCAACAATAGTAACAAGGTCTTATTGACAGAGTAGTACACCAAGGTGTTTACATAAGCAGTGAATTATTACTGCTTAGATCATATAGATCACAAGAAATATTAAACAAAATAATGGAAAGGAAAATGTGTTTAAACACATATTTCAGGCGTATATCCTTCCCAAGGGCAAGCAAAGCATGATATCCATGATGGGATATAATTTAGAAAACTCTTTAGGTAAGGGGAGATAGACTTCATGTCATTACCCATACAACGGTGTTTGGATCATGAGCAAGAAACATTTAGCATTGGGCTTCAAATGTTCTTTGTTAAAAATTGGAGTACCCCAGACATGCTTCGAGATATCATTAACATGGTCTTCAAGCAAAAGTCGGACTTGGATACGAAAAGGATTCATCAGGAACAACTTATAGAATAAGCCTTACAATTTCCTCATGGAAGAATGGTTAACCTTGCTAAACAGGAAACTATAACAACAGTCCTCCGGCCAGGTGTGATAGGCATGACATCACCTTACCGATATATAAGGACCAATGTTATAACTCTTGGAAATATGTCCCAACCATCATATCTCACCCAGAAGCTGATCGGATTGGTGTCAGGATGCCTCAGAGTCAGGATGTCTGAGAAGAAAAGGTGCAACACAAATTGACGAGATGACAATGTAACATTCTCGGGAAATGAACTATAGAAGCAGGTTCCAAAACAAAATTTTATCATTAACCAAGTAGAAAATGAGGATGTGGTTGATGGAGTCAGCGACAATTCATCGAGCTTAACCAAAGATGGATTTCCATAATTATGTGAACAATGAGGTAACACTTGTCAGATCAACTGATATAATGATGTATGTTCGAGGAAAACATACACAATTAAACATTGGTTGAAAAGGTGCACCCGAAATATGGGCTTAGGTAGCATGATCAATGTTGGAATGGTGATTCAATAACCAAAAGACTTAGAATGAAACTATCGACCATTAACTTCATATCAATAGGGTTGCTAGAAGGGCAGAATCCAAACAGCACCGTTCACTTGTTGGTATTCTCGGTTAGTCAATACAGGGACCAAGAAAGAATGGTACTTGTGAGAAGTATCACTATACCAAGTACTATTAAGAGGTGGAGCAATCCTTGCAACATCCTTGACATAAGGACAATAATACTTCAAGATAGAACATAACACAAACTGGATAGCAAGTGGCTCCATAACAATATCAAGTTGGTGCCGGAGGGGAGGCAATAATGTTGTCGATGATAACACAGATCGTCGAGGGGCAAGGGTGGTATTTCTCATCAAGAATTCAATAGTTATCTTGGAAGAGCTCAGAATGTTGATGATGATCATGACACATTTGTCGAGAGATTTCAAGACGTAATCGATCGGTGATGACATCGAGTCAAATGAATGGTGAAGCGAAAGGTTATTGTAACCAAAGATATGACACAAACTCCAAACCAAGTTCATTGTTCAAGGCGAAATGGCATGATGAGGAAGATCGACGTAAGCTTAGCTCATCGTCGAAAATTGTGCTCCGGGGAGAAGGACCGGGTAGCATAGTTAAAATTTAGTACGATAATGATATAGCCGATAAGGCTTGGGATGACTTGAAGGATTATTAAACTTGTAAGCAATTAAAATTACTTAGAGTCATCGAATCGGAGTGCGAACTCGATTCACAATTTGGTGTTCTCGGTTGACGACAACCCAGAACCCAGGAAAATTGGAATCGGTGGGAAATAACAGTTGATGAAGAACCCATAAGAAGTTATGCAGTTCCATGATATTCTCAAGATACCAGAGTGTAATACTCGACGGTAGGGCAGAGTAGAGGGTGGACACGTTAAATGATCTGCAGAAGACAAGTACTTCATCTTGTCTGAGAAATGGAATCAAAGGAGAACAATCATGGTCGGAACCACGATTGCAAAGGCTCAATTTACAGATACCAAATGATATTATATCAAGGGAATAGTTATTATTACAAGAAGCTTCCATGATAGGATATACATCATGTCCAGGGGCATGAACACAAAGTTCAAGGTCGACTCCCACTTCTTCAATGTATAACCTTCCATTCACCTCTCGCTTTTCGAAAATGACATTAGTTGTCGAAAGTTTTACCTGGTGCAATACTAGATAATTATGACCCGTGAAATCTTTCAGGTTCACACAGAGTAAGGAAGTCATAGGTTCAACCCATCGGGGCATCTTATGAACACATACCACCAACTTCAGGAGCGAATAACTCAAGCTCGGGAGCAGAGCATGGTTGACAAAAGCAGGGGATACAATTTACCAAAGGCATTATGTATCCGATGAAAGGCTCACAAGTTCAATGAATATGAAGGATGGTGTCAGACAAAATCCAACAAAAGGATCTGGTGGTCCATAAGGGATCTGATGTGAGTATCGGTACTCAACCAGAGGAAGAAATAATGCAAGGAGATCAGATTATAGAAACAAATGACTAACTCAAAGCTCAAATGCAAAGGAATTATGAATTCCAAGACAAGGAATCAGAAGCAATGCTCTGATTAGGGATGGATAAGTTAAATAGCCTTAGGGGTACAATCGATGGCAATTTGTTTGGTCGAGATCCAGCTTATGTGTGAAAAGGCATCTGAGCCGGAAGGATGAATTCTAGGATTTGGTTGAGGATTGCGAGCATTCATAATTTATTGAATCGATATTCTCAAGATGATAGTGACAAAGGATGCCAATAAGATTACTATACTTATGGGATTAACCATAATGCAAGCAAGTAAGAATTTCAAGAGCAATTAGCTGCTGAGGATTTTCGGAAGATCAAATAGTATTTTGAAGACTTCGGTGAAACACATGAACAACTAGGGAGAAACAAATATTCGGTGTGTGTGAGGATTAATTTGTAGGTGTATTCAGGTGACAAGGAACTGCAAGGCAGTATAAGGATTCTCGGACAAAGAGTAATTCGATATCTTGTAATAACAAGAGCAACTGGGGACTAAGATAAGAATGGCAAGTGCATGTAGTTATCTATAGGGGTTGGCGGTGGAAGGGAATTGCAAACGCAATGAGCACAAATTCAAGGGATAACATCGTAGAGTATCTTCTGAATCTTCTGGTGTAGTAGGCGATCATCTGTAATAAGGGGCTCTCCAGAAGGAAGTAATTACGAGAACCTAGAGTTAGAGTTAGCAAAATCTTTTAACCCAAATAGAAGAGAGATCAGAATACTAGAGTAAAGATCAAGGAGTAAAAGATCCTAATACCACCCAATGGCGACGTGGGCCCGTAAGCCACACAGCCATGTTAGTAAAAGTTTTGCAATGTCTATACTCGACTTTGGCCAAGGAGTATGGAAGGGGGGTTCCTACAGGCGGTCGACTCTGATACCAACTTGTGACGCCCCCGATTCAATCGTACACTAATCATACACGCAAACGTGTACGATCAAGATCAAGGACTCACGGGAAGATATCACAACACAACTCTATAAATAAAATAAGTCATACAAGCATCATATTACAAGCCAGGGGCCTCGAGGGCTCGAATACAAGAGCTCGATCATAGACGAGTCAGCGGAAGCAACAATATCTGAGTACAAACATAATTAAACAAGTTTGCCTTAAGAAGGCTAGCACAAACTGGTATACAGATTGAATGAGGTGCAGGCCTCCTGCCTGAGATTCTCCTAAACTACTCCTTGTCGTCGTCAGCGGGCTGCACGTAGTAGTAAGCACCTTCAGTGTAGTAGGAGTCGTCGTTGACGGTGTTTGGCTCTTGGATTCCAACGTCTGGTCGCAACAACCAGGTATAGAAAGGGGAAAAGGGGGGAGCAAATCAACCGTGAGTACTCATCCAAAGTACTCGCAAGCAAGGAGCTACACTACATATGTATGCATTGGTATCAAATAGAATAAGGGTATCATATGTGGACTGGACTGCAGAATGCCGGAGTAAGAGGGGGATAGCTAGTCCTATCGAAGACTACGCTTCTGGCCACCTCTGTTGGGGAACGTTGCAGAAAACAAAAATTTTCCTACTCGTTTCACCAAGATCATCTAGGAGTTCATCTAGCAACGAGTGATCAGATGCATCTACATACCTTTGTAGATCGCGCACGGAAGCGTTCAAAAGAACGGTGATGATGTAGTCGTACTCGACGTGATCCAAATCACTGATGACCAGCGCCGAACGGACGGCACCTCCGCGTTCAACACACGTACGGAACAGCCACGTCTCCTCTTCTTGATCCAGCAAGGGAGGGAGGAGAGGTTGAGGGAGATGGCACCAGCAGCAGCACGACGGCGTGGTGTTGATGGAGCTGCAGTACTCCGGCAGAGCTTCGCTAAGCACTATGGAGGTGGAGGAGGTGTTGAGGAGGGAGAAGGAGGCAACCAAAGGCCAGGGCGTTCAGGTATGAAGTCCCTCCTCTCCCCACTATATATAGGGGTGCCAAGGGGGGTGGCCGGCCCTAGGAGATCCAATCTCCTAGGGGGTGCGGCGGCCAAGGGGGGTTTTCCCTCCCCCCAAGGCACCTAGGAGGTGCCTTACCCTCCTAGGACTCTTGCCCCCTTAAACCCTAGGCGTATGGGCCTATGTGGGGCTGGTGCCCTTGGCCCATTAGGCCAAGGCGCACCCCCTTACAGCCCATGTGGCCCCCCGGGGCAGGTGGACCCACCCGGTGGACCCCCGGGACCCTTCCGGTGGTCCCGGTACAATACCGATAACCCCGAAACTTGTCCCGATGTCCGAAACAGGACTTCCCATATATAAATCTTTACCTCCGGACCATTCCGGAACTCCTCGTGACGTCCGGGATCTCATCCGGGACTCCGAACAACATTCGGGTTACTGCATATACATATCCCTACAACCCTAGCGTAACCGAACCTTAAGTGTGTAGACCCTACGGGTTCGGGAGACAAGCAGACATGACCGAGACGACTCTTCGGTCAATAACCAACAGCGGGATCTGGATACCCATGTTGGCTCCCACATGCTCCACGATGATCTCATCGGATGAACCACGATGTCGAGGATTCAATCAACCCCGTACGCTATTCCCTTTGTCTATCGATGTGTTACTTGCCCGAGATTCGATCGTCGGTATCCCAATACCTCGTTCAATCTCGTTACCGGCAAGTCACTTTACTCGTACCGTAATGCATGATCCCGTGACCAGACACTTGGTCACTCTGAGCTCATTATGATGATGCATTACCGAGTGGGCCCAGTGATACCTCTCCGTCATACGGAGTGACAAATCCCAGTCTTGATCCATGTCACCCAACAGACACTTTCGGAGATACCCGCAGTCTACCTTTATAGTCACCCAGTTACGTTGTGACGTTTGGCATACCCAAAGCACTCCTACAGTATCCGGGAGTTACACGATCTCATGGTCTAAGGAAAAGATACTTGACATTAGAAAACTCTAGCAAACGAACTATACGATCTTGTGCTATGTTTAGGATTGGGTCTTGTCCATCACATCATTCTCCTAATGATGTGATCTCGTTATCAATGACATCCAGTGTCCATAGTCAGGAAATCATGACTATCTGTTGATCAACGAGCTAGTCAACTAGAGGCTCACTAGGGACATGTTGACGTCTGTTATTCACACATGTATTACGATTTCCAGATAACACAATTATAGCATGAATAAAGACAATTATCATGAACAAGGAAATATAATAATAATGCTTTTATTATTGCCTCTAGGGCATATTTCCAACAGTCTCCCACTTGCACTAGAGTCAATAATCTAGATACATTGTGATGAATCGAACACCCATGGAATTCTGGTGTTGATCATGTTTTGCTCTAGGGAGAGGTTTAGTCAACGGATCTGCTACATTCAGGTCCGTATGTACTTTACAAATCTCTATGTCTCCATCTTGAACATTTTCACGAATGGAGTTGAAGCGACGCTTGATGTGCCTTGTCTTCTTGTGAAACCTGGGCTCCTTGGCAAGTGCAATAGCTCCAGTGTTGTCACAGAAGAGCTTGATCGGCCCCGACGCATTGGGTATGACTCCTAGGTCGGTGATGAACTCCTTCACCCATATTGCTTCATGTGCTGCCTCCGAGGCTGCCATGTACTCCGCTTCACATGTAGATCCCGCCATGACGCTTTGCTTGCAACTGCACCAGCTTACTGCCCCACCATTCAAAATATACACGTATCCGGTTTGTGACTTAGAGTCATCCAGATCTGTGTCGAAGCTAGCGTCGACGTAACCCTTTACGACGAGCTCTTCGTCACCTCCATAAACGAGAAACATTTCCTTAGCCCTTTTCAGGTACTTCAGGATATTCTTGACCGCTGTCCAGTGTTCCTTGCCGGGATTACTTTGGTACCTTCCTACCAAACTGACGGCAAGGTTAACATCAGGTCTGGTACACAGCATGGCATACATAATAGAACCTATGGCTGAGGCATAGGGGATGACGCTCATCTCTTCTATATCTTCTGCCGTGGTCGGACATTGAGCTGAGCTCAATTTCACACCTTGTAACACAGGCAAGAACCCTTTCTTGGATTGATCCATATTGAACTTCTTCAATATCTTATCAAGGTATGTGCTTTGTGAAAGACCTATGAGGCGTCTCGATCTATCTCTATAGATTTTGATGCCTAATATATAAGCAGCTTCTCCAAGGTCCTTCATTGAAAAACTTTTATTCAAGTAGGCCTTGATGCTGTCCAAGAGTTCTATATCATTTCCCATCAAAAGTATGCCATCTACATATAATATGAGAAATGCTACAGAGCTCCCACTCACTTTCTTGTAAACGCAGGCTTCTCCATAAGTCTGTGTAAACCCAAACGCTTTGATCATCTCATCAAAGCGAATGTTCCAACTCCGAGATGCTTGCACCAGCCCATAAATCGAGCGTTGGAGCTTGCACACTTTGTCAGCATTCTTAGGATCGACAAAACCTTCCGGCTGCATCATATACAATTCTTCCTTAAGGAAACCATTAAGGAATGCCGTTTTGACGTCCATTTGCCATATCTCGTAATCATAGAATGCGGCAATTGCTAACATGATTCGGACGGACTTCAGCTTCGCTACCGGTGAGAAAGTCTCATCGTAGTCAACCCCTTGAACTTGTCGATAACCCTTAGCGACAAGCCGAGCTTTATAGATGGTCACATTACCATCCGCGTCTGTCTTCTTCTTAAAGATCCATTTATTTTCTATGGCTCGCCGTTCAACGGGCAAGTCAGTCAAAGTCCATACTTCGTTCTCATACATGGATCCTATCTCGGATTTCATGGCTTCTAGCCATTTGTCGGAATCTGGTCCCGCCATCGCTTCTTCATAGTTCGAAGGTTCACCGTTGTCTAACAACATGATTTCCAAGACAGGGTTGCCGTACCACTCTGGTGCGGAACGTGTCCTTGTGGACCTTCGAATTTCAGTAGGAGCTTGATCAGAAGTATCTTGATCATTATCATTAACTTCCTCTCTAGTCGGTGCTGGCACCTCAGGAAATTTTCTTGAGTTGCGCCATTTTCCGGTTCAAGAGGCAATACTTCATCAAGCTCTACTTTCCTCCCACTTACTTCTTTCGAGAGAAACTCTTTCTCCAGAAAGGACCCATTCTTGGCAACAAAGATCTTGCCTTCGGATCTGAGGTAGAAGGTGTACCCAATAGTTTCTTTTGGGTACCCTATGAAGACGCATTTTTCCGATTTGGGTTCGAGCTTTTCAGGTTGAAGTTTCTTGACATAAGCATCGCATCCCCAAACTTTTAGAAACGACAGCTTAGGTTTCTTCCCAAACCATAATTCATACGGTGTCGTCTCAACGGATTTCGACGGAGCCCTATTTAACGTGAATGCGGCAGTCTCTAAAGCATAGCCCCAAAAAGAAAGCGGTAAATCGGTAAGAGACATCATAGATCGCACCATATCTAACAGAGTGCGATTACGACGTTCGGACACACCATTACGCTGAGGTGTTCCAGGCGGCGTGAGTTGTGAAACTATTCCACATTTTCTTAAGTGTGTGCCAAACTCGTGACTCAAGTATTCTCCTCCATGATCTGATCGCAGAAACTTGATTTTCCTGTCACGTTGATTTTCAACCTCACTCTGAAGTTCCTTGAACTTTTCAAAGGTTTCAGACTTGTGTTTCATTAAGTAGATATACCCATACCTACTTAAATCATCAGTGAGGGTGAGAACATAACGATAGCCACCGTGAGCCTCAACACTCATTGGACCGCACACATCGGTATGTATGATTTCCAATAAGTCGGTTGCTCGCTCCATTGTTCCTGAGAACGGAGTCTTGGTCATTTTACCCATAAGGCATGGTTCGCACGTGTCAAATGATTCATAATCAAGAGACTCTAAAAGTCCATCAGCATGGAGCTTCTTCATGCGTTTGACACCTATGTGACCAAGGCGGCAGTGCCACAAGTATGTGGGACTATCATTATCAACTTTACTTCTTTTGGTACTCACATTATGAACATGTGTAGCATCACGTTCGAGATTCATAAAGAATAAACCATTCACCATAGGAGCATGACCATAAAACATATCTCTCATAAAAATGGAACAACCATTATTCTCAGATTTAAAAGAGTAGCCATCTCGAATTAAACGAGATCCCGATACAATGTTCATGCTCAAAGCTGGCACTAAATAACAATTATTAAGGTTTAAAACTAATCCCGAAGGGAGATGCAGAGGTAGCGTGCCGACGGCGATCACATTGACCTTGGAACCATTCCCGACGTGCATCGTCACCTCGTCCTTTGCCAGTTTCCGCTTATTCACAGCCCCTGCTTTGAGTTACAAATGTGAGCAACTGCACCGGTATCAAATACCCAGGAGCCACTACGGGCACTAGTAAGGTACACATCAATTACATGTATATCACATATACCTTTGGTTTTGCCGGCCTTCTTATCCGCTAAGTACTTAGGGCAGTTCCGCTTCCAGTGACCGCTTCCCCTGCAATAAAAGCACTCAGTCTCGGGCTTGGGTCCATTCTTTGGCTTCTTCCCAGCAGCTTGCTTGCCGGGCGCGGCAACCTCCTTGCCGTCCTTCTTGAAGTTCTTTTTACCCTTGCCTTTCTTGAACTTAGTGGTTTTATTGACCATCAACACTTGATGTTCCTTTCTGACTTCTACCTCTGCTGATTTCAGCATAGCAAATACTTCAGGAATGGTCTTTTCCATCCCCTGCATATTGAAGTTCATCACAAAGCTCTTGTAGCTTGGTGGAAGCGACTCGAGGATTCTGTCAATGACCGCATCAACCGGGAGATTAACTCCCAGCTGAGTCAAGCGGTTATGCAACCCAGACATAGTGAGTATGTGCTCACTGACAGAACTGTTTTCCTCCATCTTACAGCTGAAGAATTTGTCGGAGACTTCATATCTCTCGACCCGGGCATGAGCTTGGAAAACCATTTTCAGCTCTTCGAACATCTCATATGCTCCATGTCTCTCAAAACGCTTTTGGAGCCCCGGCTCTAGGCTGTAAAGCATGCCGCACTGAACGAGGGAGTAGTCATCGAAACGTGCCTGCCAAGCGTTCATAACATCTTGTTCTGCAGGGAGAACGGGTGCGTCACCAAGCGGTGCTTGTAGGACATAATCTTTCTTGGCAGCTATGAGGATGATCCTCAGGTTCCGGACCCAGTCCGTATAGTTGCTGCCATCGTCTTTCAGCTTAGTTTTCTCTAGGAATGCGTTGAAGTTGAGGACTACGTTGGCCATTTGATCTACAAGACATATTGCAAAGATTTTAGACTAAGTTCATGATAATTAAGTTCAACTAATCAAATTATTAGTGAACTCCCACTTAGATTAGACATCCCTCTAGTCATCTAAGTATTACATGATCCGAGTTAAACTAGACCGTGTCCGATCATCACGTGAGACTCACTAGTCAACATCGGTGAACATCTTCATGTTGATCGTATCTTCTATACGACTCATGCTCGACCTTTCGGTCTTCTGTGTTCCGAGGCCATGTCTGTACATGCTAGGCTCGTCAAGTCAACCTAAGTGTTTGCATGTGTAAATCTGTCTTACACCCGTTGTATGTGAACGTCTGAATAAAACACCCGATCATCACGTGGTGTTTTGAAACAGCGAACTGTCGCAACGGTGCACAGTTAGGGGGAACACTTCTTGAATTTTATTGTGAGGGATCATCTTATTTACTACCGTCGTTCTAAGTAAACAAGATGCAAAACATGATAAACATCACATGCAATCAAATAATAAACGTGACATGATATGGCCATTTTCACATAGCTCCTTTGATCTCCATCTTGGGGCTCCGTGATCATCTTGTCACCGGCTTGACACCATGATCTCCATCATCATGATCTCCATCATCGTGTCTCCATGAAGTTGCTCGCCAACTATTACTTCTACTACCATGGCTAACGCGTTTAGCAATAAAGTAAAGTAATTTACATGGCGTTTCTCGATGACACGCAGGTCATTAAAAGAATAAAGACAACTCCTATGGCTCCTGCCGGTTGTCATACTCATCGACATGCAAGTCGTGAATCCTATTACAATAGCATGAACATCTCATACATCACATATAGATCATTCATCATTCATCACAACTTTGGCCATATCATATCACAAACCACTTGCTGCAAAAACAAGTTAGACGTCCTCTAATTGTTGTTGCAAGTTTTACGTGGCTGAATTAGGGTTCTAGCAAGAACGTTTTCTTACCTACGTTAAAGCCACAACGTGATTTGTCAACTTCTATTTACCCTTCATAAGGACCCTGTTCATCGATTCCGCTCCAACTAAAGTGGGAGAGACAGACACCCGCCAGCCACCTTATGCAACTAGTGCATGTTAGTCGGTGGAACCGGTCTCACGTAAGCGTACGTGTAAGGTTGGTCCGGGCCGCTTCATCCCACAATACCGTTGAAGCAAGAAAGGACTAGTAACGGCAAGAAAGTTGACAAATCTACGCCCACAACAAATTGTGTTCTACTCGCGCAAGAAGAACTACGCATAGACCTAGCTCATGATGCCACTGTTGGGGAACGTTGCAGAAAACAAAAATTTTCCTACTCGTTTCACCAAGATCATCTAGGAGTTCATCTAGCAACGAGTGATCAGATGCATCTACATACCTTTGTAGATCGCGCACGGAAGCGTTCAAAAGAACGGTGATGATGTAGTCGTACTCGACGTGATCCAAATCACCGATGACCAGCGCCGAACGGATGGCACCTCCGCGTTCAACACACGTACGGAACAGCCACGTCTCCTCTTCTTGATCCAGCAAGGGAGGGAGGAGAGGTTGAGGGAGATGGCACCAGCAGCAGCACGACGGCGTGGTGTTGATGGAGCTGCAGTACTCCGGCAGAGCTTCGCTAAGCACTATGGAGGTGGAGGAGGTGTTGAGGAGGGAGAAGGAGGCAACCAAAGGCCAGGGCGTTCAGGTATGAAGTCCCTCCTCTCCCCACTATATATAGGGGTGCCAAGGGGGGTGGCCAGCCCTAGGAGATCCAATCTCCTAGGGGGTGCGGCGGCCAAGGGGGGTTTTCCCTCCCCCCAAGGCACCTAGGAGGTGCCTTACCCTCCTAGGACTCTTGCCCCCTTAAACCCTAGGCGCATGGGCCTATGTGGGGCTGGTGCCCTTGGCCCATTAGGCCAAGGCGCACCCCCTTACAGCCCATGTGGCCCCCCGGGGCAGGTGGACCCACTCGGTGGACCCCCGGGACCCTTCCGGTGGTCCCGGTACAATACCGATAACCCCGAAACTTGTCCCGATGTCCGAAACAGGACTTCCCATATATAAATCTTTACCTCCGGACCATTCCGGAACTCCTCGTGACGTCCGGGATCTCATCCGGGACTCCGAACAACATTCGGGTTACTGCATATACATATCCCTACAACCCTAGCGTAACCGAACCTTAAGTGTGTAGACCCTACGGGTTCGGGAGACAAGCAGACATGACCGAGACGACTCTTCGGTCAATAACCAACAGCGGGATCTGGATACCCATGTTGGCTCCCACATGCTCCACGATGATCTCATCGGATGAACCACGATGTCGAGGATTCAATCAACCCCGTACGCTATTCCCTTTGTCTATCGATATGTTACTTGCCCGAGATTCGATCGTCGGTATCCCAATACCTCGTTCAATCTCGTTACCGGCAAGTCACTTTACTCGTACCGTAATGCATGATCCCGTGACCAGACACTTGGTCACTCTGAGATCATTATGATGATGCATTACCGAGTGGGCCCAGTGATACCTCTCCGTCATACGGAGTGACAAATCCCAGTCTTGATCCATGTCACCCAACAGACACTTTCGGAGATACCCGCAGTCTACCTTTATAGTCACCCAGTTACGTTGTGACGTTTGGCATACCCAAAGCACTCCTACAGTATCCGGGAGTTACACGATCTCATGGTCTAAGGAAAAGATACTTGACATTAGAAAACTCTAGCAAACGAACTATACGATCTTGTGCTATGTTTAGGATTGGGTCTTGTCCATCACATCATTCTCCTAATGATGTGATCTCGTTATCAATGACATCCAGTGTCCATAGTCAGGAAATCATGACTATCTGTTGATCAACGAGCTAGTCAACTAGAGGCTCACTAGGGACATGTTGATGTCTGTTATTCACACATGTATTACGATTTCCAGATAACACAATTATAGCATGAATAAAGACAATTATCATGAACAAGGAAATATAATAATAATGCTTTTATTATTGCCTCTAGGGCATATTTCCAACAACCTCCATCTTGCAACATGTAGAAGAGAGCAAAAGGTAAGTTCACCACCAAGTAGCATCGTGTAGCATAAACCTATCCGGCGATCCTCCCCTCGTCACCCTGTTAGAGAGCGATCACCGGGTTGTATCTGGCACTTGGAAGGGTGTGTTTTATTAAGTATCCGGTTCTAGTTGGCATAAGGTCAAGGTACAACTTCAAGTCGTCCTGTTACCGAAGATCACGGCTATTCGAATAGTTTAACTTCCCTGCAAGGGTGCACCACATTTCCCAACACGCTCGATCCCCTTTGTCCGGACACACTTTCCTGGGTTATGCCCGGCCTCGGAAGATCAACACGTCGCAGCCCTACCTAGGCACAACAGAGAGGTCAGCACGCCGGTCTAAATCCTATGGCGCAGGGGTCTGGGCCCATCGCCCATTGCACACCTGCATGTTGCGAGGGCGGCCGGAGAGCAGACCTAGCAATCTCCATTACAAAGGAAGTTGTGTTACGCGGTCCAACCCGGCGCGCGCCGCTTAGTCGCTGACGTCACGAAGGCTTCGGCTGATACCACGACGTTGAGTGCCCATAACTGTTCCCGCGTAGTTGGTTAGTGCGTATAGGCCAGTAGCTAGACTCAGATCAAATACCCAGATCTCGTTAAGCGTGTTATTTTGAAGTAATCGCGAACGTCGACCAGGGCCAAGCCCACCTCTCACCTAGGTGGTCTCCGCCTGCCCTGTCGCTCCGCCTCAAAGTAACAGTCGGGGCCGTCGGGAACCTAGGCCCACCACTGCCTGGGTGGAACCACCTGCCCCTTCATCCCCCAACATCGGAATCACTTGCGGGTACTCAACGAGCCGACCCGACTTTAGTCACCACCTGTATAGTATGTATATATGTATGTATATACCTGTGATCACCTTCCGAGTGATCAAGGCCCGATAGTATAGCATGGCAGACGGACTAGAATGTAGGGGCAGTGATGTAGTACTAGCAACCTATACTAAGCATTTAGGATTGCAGGTAAGGTATCAACAGCTGCAGCAACAATGACAGGCTATGCATCAGAATAGGATTAACGGAAAGCAGTAACATGCTACACTACTCTAATGCAAGCAGTATAGAGAAGAGTATGCGATATCTCGTGATCAAGGGGGGGGCTTGCCTGGTTGCTCTGGCAAGAGAGAGTGGTCGTCAACACCGTAGTCATACTGGGTAGCAGCGGCGTCGGTCTCGGTGTCTAGCAAGAGAAGTGGGGAAGAAACAATAAATATTAAGCAAACAGATGCATAGCGATGCATGACATGACAAGTAGCGGTGCTAGGGGTGCCCTAACGCGGTATGAGGTGGTACCGGTGAAAGGGGGGAAACATCCGGGAAAATATCTCCGGTGTTTCGCGTTTTCGAACAGATAAATCAGAGGGGGAAAGTTGCGTGTTCGCTATGCTAGAGATGTGCAGCGGACGAACAGACCACGTATTCAAATTCGTCTCGTCGTTCTGAGCAACTTTCATGTAGAAAACATTTTCATTCGAGTTACAGATTATTTTCTATAATTTTTCAAAATTTTAAATAATTTTCTAAATTTTCTTATTTGTTTTTAATTTCGAAAATCAGCAGTTAAAAACTGGGTGCATCCGGTGCAGTGCACCCGGTGCAGTGCACCAGAGGTGCACCAGTGAGGCTGACCAGTGGGTCTAGTCAACTGCTGACCAAGCAGTTGACTGGTCCACGGTTGACCGGTCAAAGGTCCTGTGGGACCCGGTTGTCATACCCTGTAATATTTTAACAGTGTTTAGTTAATTTCTAATTAGGCTTATTAGAGGGTGGCCCACCTATCTTAAGGTTATATCTAATCTAATACAAAAATTAACTTAATCAAATGGGGTCCATGCGTCATAGTGTAGCAACTAACCAAACTAGTACTACCAATTAGTCCTAATCTAATTTGCACGGCCGGCCAGTGTGGCTGTGCACACCCACGCACACAGCATGTCCACCATGGCCATTAGCAGCAGCAAAGTAGCGCATAGCAGCGGCAAAAACTAAGCAATAGCAGCAGCGACAGAAGCTAAGCAGCTAAGCGACGGCAGAAGCATAAGGCAGCAACAGGGGCAGCTTTAGGCTGCGGGCGGCAGTAGGCGATGGCCGGCGAGCAGCAGCACGCGGAGGCAAGGTCAAGGCGGGCGCGCGGTGGCAGCAGTACGCAGCAACAACAGATGGCTGTTAAGCAGCAGCAGCTCACGCACACACGTATGTATGCGTACACACGAGCTCGGATGTGCTCGGGGACGGCAAACGGCGACCGAATCGAGGTTGGGGAAGAGGGGAATCGGCGGAGAAGCTCACCGTGGAGCTCATGGACGAGGTTAGGGAGTGCGGGGGTGGCCGGATATGTCGAGCCCGATGACGAGTTGCGACGGTCGTGGCGAAGAAGACCGGCGATGGCGAGCGTACGGCGTGGTCCGACTCAATTCAAGGCACGTAGGCGAAGTAGTGGACGACGAGGAAGCTCCTGGGCATCCTCCCGGGCACCAGGGAGGCCAGTGGGCACGACAACCACCGCAACCATGGCAAGCACCGTTCGTGCGATGACTATTTTGACAAGAGCGAGCGGACGAGGGGGAAATGAGGGCTAGGGTTTGTAAGGGGGTCAGGGGTGTGCTTATCCATATCGGGGCACCGGTGGATGGTCGACGGGTGGTCATCTATGGCCTGGACGGCGTGCGCGCGTGCTCGGTGCCATGGCCTCTGCCTCTGTCCAGAGGTAGGGGAAAAGGCCGGCCAGGTGGGCTGGGCCTGATACAGTGAAGTGTTGGGCTTCACACTGTAGCACTAGGCTTTAGGTGCACAGTATGTGCTTTTCTCTTTAATTTATCTATAATTTAAAAAGCTATTTCTTTGCAATTAATTTGGTCACCATTTGATCTTTGTTAGATGCGATATTTAACACAAAAATACTTGGCTACTTTCTAGTCTGGCACAAAAAGTTTGGGGCCAAAAGGAGCTGTTCAAATTCAGTTTTGAATTTATGTGCATATATTTAATGCCGCTAGCCCTATTTTAAATAGGTTAAGGGCATTTTAAAAATTCAAAAGATGCTAGTTTCTACACGACAATTACTTAGTGAATACTTGCAACATCTCGTACATTTTAGTTTTTTAAGTTTGTAGAATATTTTATTTGGAATAATTTATATATGAAAATGGCTTTGATTTTTATCAAGTGGCAATTTGGCTTAGTTAAACATGATGACATGGCACCATTAGGATGAGGTCGCTGTAGCATGACACTGGGGGTGCTACACGCAAAATAACTAAGTGGTGCACAGGGCGGGGAATAGTGGGCGGCTCACCACGTGGGCTTGGTCCAATTGAGGAGGAGACAGGCCGGGGCAGACGGGGGAACCAGGCTGGGCCGCGGGTGGCTGGCCGAGCCGGAGGGGGGCCCACGCGAGCGCAATGCGGGCGGACGAGCAGCTCCTCTGCTCATCCCCGAGCAGGGGCATGGCGGCGGCGGCGGTCCGTTCCGGCGACGGGACGGGAGGACGGAGGCGGGGACGGCCAGATCCGGCCGGCAGGTGCCGGATCCGGGCACGGCGGTGGTGGATGGAGACCGGGGAGGCGCAGGTCGCGGGCTGGCGGTGGGGCGCGCGGTCAGCGGCGTGGCTGGCGGCGATTGTGGCTGGTGTGCTACAGGCGGCAGGGCACGCCGGCGAGCGAGGTGGGAGGCAATGCGGCGGCGAAGGCGAGCGGCGGCGCCTCGGGCAAGCCGCACGGGCGTGGGGGAGCCAGGGAGGCTCGGGCGGCGGACGGGCTCGGGCGGGCCCGATCTGGGCCCGCAGGGCCGCAGCGAAGTGGGGCGCTGGCCGCAGCGACGTGGCGGCGCACGAGTGGCCGAGGCGGCGGTGGCGGACATGTCCGACGTGGGTGGACATGTCCGGCGGCGCGAGGAGGAAGAAGACTAGGGTTTGATCTGGTTTTTGGACGGGAAGGGCCTATTTATAGGTAGAGGGAGCTAGAGAGGGCTATTAAGGTGCGGTTTTTGCCCACACGATTGTGATCCAACGACGAAGAGCATGGAGGGGTTTGAGATGGGCTAGCGGGCTGTTGTGGAGGGGTGCTGGGCTGCAAAGAGAAAGGGGTCCGACGGTTAACCGTTGGATCATCAAACGACCTCCAAATGGAACAAAATTTGACAGGCGGTCTACCGGTGATATACCAAGGCCACTCGACAAATCTCGGCCCATTCCGAGAACATTTTTCTCCTGCTCACGAAATGAGATCTGGAAGGTGCGGTGGGTGCGTGAGAGAGTGTCGGATGCTGAAACGGACAACGGAGAGAACTGGGAGACCCAAACACATGCAAGTTTTGAAACATGAGGATGCAATGCACATGACGACATGGCAAAATGTAACACGCAAGCAAATGACATGGCAATGACGGCGAACAACTGGAAGACACCTGGCGCATCGGACTCGGGGCGTCATAGCTCCTCCCTGTGACACCGTCATAATACGGCATATCGGCCACCCAGGCGTCGACAGGCGCCGCCGGCTCTCCCTTGCGCGCATGTGTTATTATGTTGGTATAGGTTATATCGTGTATCTATTCTCACATTATATGAGAGGACTAAGATACAAGTGTCCTACTAGGACACGACTTCATATTCTAACACAATATAACTCAAAGTCCAATTGTAACCTACCATGTACACAATATTCGACACAGCTCCAACAGACATGATAGCTGCAACTGCTGGAATTTAGTCTACTTTGGGCCAGCCCAATAACAATTTCAGAAATTCTTAATAAATCCCAGAGGCCCACTCAGCCCATTCATGTAAGGCAAGAGGTGGAACCAAAGTTTAGTCCCATATTGCTAGTTTGGTGGGAGTTGGGCCTCTTTATAAGGGAGGGTGTTTCCCCACATGTATGAGCATGGGAACAAGAGGGACATTCACACGCGCTCCTCCTCCTCCGCCCGCCTCACCACGCCACGCCTGGTCACGACGCGTCGCGGTTTACGGGAACGAGCTGATGTCTAAATTTTTGCCACGCACGATTAGTATATGAAAGGTCACTCGGAAGATGAAAAGTTTTTGTTGTAGTGGATATTGAATACGAACGTTGCACCCTTCGGCTGCTGCCTGTTCGTTTCGTCTCCCTCTCTCCCTTCAGCTTCCGACGCAACCTATTCGCCTCCTTCTCCTGTGCCTATAAAATAGAGGTTGCTCCTCTCTAGAGAGATACATCAGAAGACCATCTTCCTCTCGCCACCAAGTTCCTGAGCACTGTGCTACGGCTACGATCTTCCCCATCCCGGCTTGCGGCATGCACCGCAGATCGGGACAGTAGGCCTCCGAAAATGCACCTCTTTGAGTCATATACGAAAGAAGGGTGATAAGGTTTTTGGGGAGCGCTCCGCGCGACTACTGACTTCTTCGTCACGGACGCCCCGGACTCTAATGACTACTTCCCCGACGACGACTTCTTCCTCGACGTCGACAACCTCTTCGACGACATGGCTGGCAAGGACACTGACCCCAAGGCCACTGCTTTCGCTGTTGTACCGTATGTGTTCGTACTTTTTTTGTTTGAGGTTCTACCACAGTTTCTTGCTTTAGTGTCTGCTCTAGATATGTTTGGTCCTAGTTCATATATGCAGATGATATTTACCTTCTCTCTGTCAGATTGCATGCCTTGCTTGATCTCTGCTATATTAGTCATGCTTTATCTAGTATTTCCGTTAATAAGATCATATGGTAAATTGCTCATATTTCCAATAACAACATGAACATAATCAAGAAGATAGAGGACTATATAAGACATTTTTTGAAAGCAGGAGTGAATATTCATCAAAGCGCTTAGACCACTCTTGTAAGCCTTCGCGACCAATTCTAAAGGTACAAATCCACTCGTGTTAGTGCTTTCGAATAATTATGGAAGTCCTCAAAACATATCTAAAAGCTTTGTAATCCGGCCATTTCACAATTGTTTTACATAAATATGACATTCAGATACATAGGCAGCACACCTTTCTAATTGTCCACGCATAAGTTAATACAAATACAAGCAATGTTTTATTGTCTGATATTAGCAAATATGCATTACCTACAAATTATGACCTAATACAAACACTAGAACACAAACCTAAACTGACATTGTGATTCAACATGAATACGAAAGTAGCAACGGTTCACCACCCTATGGTTTCCCTTACGACGCTTGCAGCCGCTAGACCATCCATCGCTCACCTTGCATCGGGGGTGAAACCCTTCCCTCGGGTCTGATTGGAGATGCACGTCGTTGTTCAGACTAAGATGGTGATGAAACCCATCCTTCATGGTTAGGATTCTTTGGTACACCTTGTAGCTTACGTAAGCGTCTTTCGATGCATAATGGAGGTGTTTTTCAGGAAGCGGCTTCCATTCCAAGAAACTGTGAAGTACCTTTGGGAATGCATTTCGCATGTTGTCATATGAGCAGTCTATGATGGTTGCTCTCAGGTCACCCTATGTAGTTTCTCTTCTCACCACCCTTGATCTAGAACTGCTTTTAGATGTTCGCGTAGTGCTCATGTGGAATCTTGATCCATTTATTGCCAAGAAGGACGGGTTCGTGCTTGATGCCCTCTTGTCGTTCATGATGTCCATGCTAGCGCAGTTCTTTCTTTGTGCCACAGAAAATCTGCGAGGACGTGAAACGGCCTCTTGACCATGCAGTAGTAGTAGACGAGAGTGTGCTCGCGCATGGATAGTTGTATGATAACGATCCATTGTCATTCTAAAGAAGGCCTATGGATGTACTCTAGGTCGAGGCCCGTGAACTTGTACTTATCCTGAGCCATTCTCATACATGGCGATGGTGTTATTCAACGTCTCAGGCTCGTTGGTGTACACCACCTCCAATGTGGTGGTGCCACGCGCGGTGATTATCGGAGCTAGATCCGATAGATCCCTCCGTAGAGTATTCTAGCTAGGCGACTTGGCACGGTGGTAACAAGAGGCAAGGTTTACCTAGGTTCGGGCTCTCATGGAGGATATAATACCCTACGTCATGCTCTTGTATACTATGTTGGGGTGTGTACAAAGTACACTGAGAGATTGTAATGTTGTCTAAGATGTGTCCTATTGACTAGGCCGGCCCCGACATATATAAGATGAGGGATCCTGGGATTACAAGAGTCCTAGTCGACTATGTCATAGAGGGGAGTCCTATATTGATATGTAGTCCTTGTCTTGAACGTCAAGGCTTTCAAAGTCTTCTTCTAGCGTGTCATGGGCCGCCCATGTGTCCCTGGACGGAACCGGCCTATGGGTCCTGGAAACCGACTTGGTGAGAGACCACTGGGCCACGCCGCCGTTAGTAACCCCTGAACCAATCTCCAAGATTGGTTGCACCTGGCCATATCTCAGTTGCACGTCGTCTTCGGTCGTTGAGGTTGAAACTGGTTCAACAAAACTTTCCCAACAGTATCCGCTCACAGATGACCTCCATGTCGGACTGCTTTCAAAGTGGCGCGCACTACCTTGATCTTGAGTTCTCTACGTAGATAGTCGCCCTTCGCAAAAGGATTTTTCGTGAAGTCGGCTCCTGCGGGATGATTTTCTACAGGACAATTTAAAAAATGTTGATGAAGTAAGCTGGATTTAGTGGAAGACCTTCCTGCTAAGACGGACTCCGCAAGCCGATATTCTCGTGAAGCACTTGTAAAATTTAAAATCAGTGCAATTTATTCTATGCCGAGTTATATAGCCAGTAGCTCTCAAGGTGCAGATCGGCACTAGATCCAATTTCCGCCGTAGGTCCTTAGCATCATTCCACACTTTCACGTATCATAGCCCCCAAGTTGTAGGTCGGTTTGACACAATCTGGACACAAGGCGTCTTATATTGGACTTTGCAGAAAAATTGTAGGTGCAGTAGCCCTTGAGACTCAGGTCAAGAAGAATGGCCGACCTGAGGATCGAAAAACAACCTGAAGATCGAAATCCTCCTCTAGACTTGAACTAGATGGAACTGGTGTGCAATAGCCCCCGAGACTCGGGTTGGGCAGATGGATTGTTTATTGGACTTAGAATTTTTGACTGAAACTGTTGGGTAACGTAGCAGAAATTCAAAAATTTCTACGCATCACCAAGATCAATCTATGGAGTAATCTAGCAATGAGGGGAAGGAGAGTGCATATACATACCCTTGTAGATTGCTAAGCGGAAGCGTTCAAGTGAATGGGGTTGATGGAGTCGTACTCATCGTGATCCAAATCACCGATGATCCTAGTGCCGAACAGACGACACCTCCGTGTTCAACACACGTACAGCCCGGTGACGTCTCCTACACCTTGATCCAGCAAGGGGAGAAGGAGAGGTGGGGAAGACTCCATCCAGCAGCAGCATGACGGCGTGGTGGTGGTGGAGGAGCGCGGGACTCCAGCAGGGCTTCGCCAAGCACTATGAGAGACAAGGAGGGAAAGGGGTAGGGCTGCGCCAACAGGGAGAGCAAATCACATGTGTTGGGCAGCCCCAAACCTCAAGTATATATAGGGGGAGGGGAGGGGCTGCTCCCCACCTAGGGTTCCCTCCCTAAGGGTGGCGGCAGCCCCCAGATCCCATCTGGGAGGCGGCCAAGGGGAGAGAGAGGGGGGCGCACCTAGGGTGGGCCTTAGGGCCCATCTGCCCTAGGGTTTGCCCCCTTCCCCTCTTGGAGGCGCCTTGGTCCTTGGTGGGAGGCGCCCCAGCCCACCTAGGGGCTGGTCCCTTCCCACTATTGGCCCATGTAGGCCTCCGGGGCTGGTGGCCCCACTTGGTGGACCCCCGGACCCCTCCGGTGGTCCCGGTACACTACCGGTGATGCCCGGAACACTTTCGGTGGCCAAAACCATACTTCCTATATATCAATCTTTACCTCCAGACCATTCTGGAACTCCTCGTGACGTCCGGGATCTCATCCAGGACTCCGAACAACATTTGGTAACCGTGTGCATACTTTCCCTATAACCCTAGCGTCATCGAACCTTAAGTGTGTAGACCCTACGGGTTCGGGAACCATGCAGACATGACCGAGACAACTCTCCGGCCAATAACCAACAGCGGGATCTGGATACCCATGTTGGCTCCCACATGTTCCATGATGATCTCATCGAATGAACCACGATGTCAAGGACTTAATCAATCCCGTATACAATTCCCTTTGTCTAGCGGTACGATACTTGCCCGAGATTCGATCGTCGGTATCCCGATACCTTGTTCAATCTCGTTACCGGCAAGTCTCTTTACTCGTTCCGTAACACATCATCCCATGATCAACTCCTTGGTCACATTGTGCACATTATGATGATGTCCTACCGAGTGGGCCCAGAGATACCTCTCCGTTACACGGAGTGACAAATCCCAGTCTCGATTCGTGCCAACCCAACAGACACTTTCGGAGATACCTGTAGTGTACCTTTATAGCCACCCAGTTACGTTGTGACATTTGGCACACCCAAAGCACTCCTACGGTATCCGGGAGTTTCACAATCTCATGGTCTAAGGAAATGACACTTGACATTAGAAAAGCTTTAGCATATGAACTACACGATCTTTGTGCTAGGCTTAGGATTGGGTCTTGTCCATCTCATCATTCTCCTAATGATGTGATCCCGTTATCAACGACATCCAATGTCCATGGTCAGGAAACCGTAACCATCTATTGATCAACGAGCTAGTCAACTAGAGGCTTACTAGGGACATGGTGTTGTCTATGTATCCACACATGTATCTGAGTTTCCTATCAATACAATTCTAGCATGGATAATAAACGATTATCATGAACAAGGAAATATAATAATAACCAATTTATTATTGCCTCTAGGGCATATTTCCAATAGTCTCCCACTTGCACTAGAGTCAATAATCTAGTTCACATCGCCATGTGATTAACACTCACAGGTCACATCGCCATGTGACCAACATCCAAGAGTCTAGTAGACTCAATGATCTAGTTCACATCACTATGTGATAAACACTCAAAGAGTTCTGGGTTTGATCATGTTATGCTTGTGAGAGAGGTTGTAGTCAACGGGTCTTGCCATATTCAGATCCCTATGTATTTCGCAAAACTTTATATCGTAGATGCTGCTATCACGTTCCACTTGGAGCTATTCCAAATTGTTGCTCCATTATACGTATTCGGTATCTCTACTCAGAGCTATCCGGATAGGTGTTAAGCTTGCATCGACGTAACTCTTTACGTCGAACTCTTTATCACCTCCATAACCGAGAAACATTTTCTTATTCCTCTAAGGATAATTTTGACCTCTATCTGGTGATCTACTCCTAGATCACCTTTGTACCCTCTTGCCAGACATGTGGCAAGGCACACATCAGGTGTGGTACTCAGCATGGCATACCGTATAGAGCCTATGACAAGAGCATAGGGGACGACCTTCGTCCTTCCTCTTTCTTCTGCCGTGGTCAATCTTTGAGTCTTACTCAACTTCACACCTTACAACTCAGGTAAGAACCCCTTCCTTGACTGATCTATTTTGAACTCCTTCAAAAACATGTCAAGGTGTGCGTTCTTTGAAAGTATCATCAGGCGTCTTGATCTATCTCTATAGATCTTGATGCCCAATATGTAAGCAGCTTTATCCAGGTCTTCCTTTGAAAATCACTCTTCAAACAAACCGTTTATGCTTTCCAGAAATTCTACATTATTTCGGATCAACAATATGTCATCCACATATACTTATCAGAAATGTTGTAGTGCTCCCACTCACTTTCTTGCAAATACAAGTTTCTAGCAAACATTGTATAAACCTAAAAGCTTTGATCACTCCATCAAAACATATATTACGATTCTGAGATGCCTACTCTAGTCCATAGAAGGATTGTTGGAGCTAGCATACCTTTTAGCATTCTTAGGATCGACAAAACCTTTTATTGTAACACATACAACTTTTTCTTACGAAAATTGGTAAGAAAACTTGCTTTGACATCCATCTGTTAGATTTCATAATCGAGAAATACAGCTAATGCTAACATGATTCCGACAGACTTAAGCATCGCTACGGGTGAGAAATTCTCATCGTAGTCAACTCCTTGAACTTGTGAAAAGACTCTTTCCCACAAGTCGAGCTTCATAGATGGTAACATTACCGCCCACGTCCGTCTTCTTCTTAAAGATCCATTTATCTCAATGGCTTGCCGATCATCGGGCAAGTTCACCAAAGTCCATACTTTGTTCTGATATATGGATCCTATCTCGGATTTCATGGCTTCTAACCATTTGTCGGAATACAGGCCCACCATCACTTCTCCATAGCTCGTAGGTTCATTGTTGTCTAACAACATGATATCTAAGATAGCATTACCGTACCACTTAGGAGTAGTACATATCCTTGTCAACCTACGAGGTTCGATAGCAACTTGATCTGAAGCTTCATGATCACTATCATTAACTTCCTATTCAACAGACGTAGGTGCCACAGAAAACATCTTTCTGTGTTGCATCATTCTCTGGTTGAAATAAAGGGTCGACAACCTCATCAAGTTCTATCTTCCTCCCACTCAATTATTTCGAGAGAAACTCCTTCTCGATAAAGGACCCGTTCTTAGCGACAAACAATTTGCCCTCGGATCTAAGATAGAAGGTATACCCAACTATCACCTTTGGGTATCCTATGAAGATGTGTTTGTCCGCTTTTGGGTTCGAGCTTCTCCTGCTAAAGCCTTAAGCATCGTAGCCCCAAACATTAAGAAACGACAACTTTGGTTTCTTGCCAAACCAATGCTCATACGACATCGTCTCAACGGACTTAGATGGTGTCCTATCTAAAGTGAATGCAGCTGTCTCTAACGCATAACCTCAAAATGAAAATGGTAGATTGGTAAGAGACATCATAGATCGCACCATATCTCATAGGTTTCGATTATGACGTCCGGACACACCATTACAACTATGGTGTTCCAGGTGGCTTCAACTGTGAAACAATTCCACAATGTCTTAAGTGATTTGCCAAACTCATAACTCAGAAAAATCCCCTTTTGATCAGATCGTAGGAACATGATCTTATTGTTATGATGATTCTTAACTTCACTCTGAAATCGCTTGAACTTTTCAAACGTTTCAGACTTGTGCTTCATTAAGTAAATATACCTATATCTACTCAAATCGTCAGTGAAGATGAGAAAATAGCGATATCCACCGCACGCTTCAATTCTCATTGGATCACACGCATCAGCATGTATGATTTCCAACAAGTCACTTGCCCGTTTCATTGTACCTGAAAACGGGGTCTTAGTCATCCTGCCCATGAGGCATGGCTCGCATGTGTCAAGCGATTCAAAATCAAGTGACTCCAAACATCCATCAATATGGAGTTTCTTCATGCATCTTACGCCAATATGACCTAAGCGGCAGTACCACAAGAAAATCGTACTATCATTATTAACTCTACATCTTTTGGCGTGAACATGTGTATCACCATGACCGAGATTCAATGAACCATTCACATAGGGTGCATGACCATGAAAGGTATCATTCATGTAAACAGAATAACCATTATTCTCTAACTTCAATGAATGACCGTATTGCAATGAACATGATCAAATCATATTCATGCTCAATGTAGACACCTGATAACATTTATCCAGGTTCAATACTAATCCCGAAGGCAGATGGAGCGTGCGATGGTGATCTCATCAACTTTGGAAACACTTCCAACACACATCGTCACCTCGCCCTTAGCCAGTCTCCGTTTAGTCCGTAGCTTTTGCTTCAAGTCATCAGTAATAGCAACTGAACCGGTATCCAATACCCAAGTGCTACCAGGAGTACTAGCGAGGTACACATTAATAACATGTATATACTTTGTTGAAGTTTCCAACCTTCTTATCTACCATGCATTTGGGGTAATTCCGCTACCAGTGACCGTTCCCCTTACAATAGAAGCAATTAGTCTCGGGTTTGGGTTCAACCTCGGGTTCCTTCACTTGAGCGGCAACTGGTTTGCCATCCATATGAAGTTTCCCTTCTAGCCCTTGCCCTTCTTGAAACCAGTGGTCTTGTTAAACCATCAACACTTGATCCTCCTGCTTGATTTCTACCTTTTGCGGTCTTAAGCACCGTGAACAGCTCCGGGATCAACTCCATCCCTTGCATGTCATAGTTCATCACAAAGATCTAGTAGCTTAGTGATAGTGTCTAGAGAACTCTATCAATCACTATCTTATCTGGAAGTTTAACTCCCACTTGATTTAAGTGATTGTAGCACCCAGACATTCTGAGCACATGCTCACTAGCTGAGCTATTCTCCTCCATCTTGTTGGCAAAAGAACTTGTCAGAGGTCTCACACCTCTCAACACGGGCATGAGCCTAAAATCCCAATTTCAGCTCTTGGAACATCGCATATGTTCTATGGCGTTCAAAACGTCATTGGAATCCCAACTCTAAGTCGTAAAGTATGGTGCACTAAACTATCAAGTAGTCATCAGGATGTGTCTGTCAGGTGTTCACAACATCCACAGACGATGTTGTAGGGGTTTGCACATGGAGCGGTGCATCAAAGACATAAGCCTTCTGTGTAGCAGTGAGGACACTCCTCGGACTACGGACCTAGTCCGCATCGGTGCTTACAATATCTTTCAACTTGGTATTTCTCTAGGAAGGTATTGAAACAGGGAGCTACAACGTGAGCCATTTATCTACAACATATTTGCAAAGACAATTTAGACTATGTTCATGATAATTGAGTTCATTTAATGAACTCCTACTCAGATAGACATCCCTCTAGTCATCTAAGTGAAACATGATCCGAGTCAACTAGGCTGTGTCCGATCATCACGTGAGACGGACTAGTCAACATCAGTGAACATCTTCATGTTGATCGTATCTTCTATACGACTCATGCTCGATCTTTCGGTCTTCTGTGTTCCGAGGCCATGTCTGTACATGCTAGGCTCGTCAAGTCAACCTAAGTGTTTTTGCTGTGTAAATCTGGCTTACACCCGTTGTATTCGAACGTTAGAATCTATCACACCCGATCATTACGTGGTGCTTCGAAACTACGAACCTTCGCAACGGTGCACAGTTAGGGGGGACACTTTTCTTGAAATTTTAGTGAGGGATCATCTTATTTAAGCTACCATCGTTCTAAGCAAATAAGATGTAAAACATGATAAACATCACATGCAATCAAATAGTGACATGATATGGCCAATAACATTTTGCTCCTTTTGATCTCCATCTTCGGGGCTCCATGATCATCGTTGTCACCGGCATAACACCATGATCTTCATCATCATGATCTCCATCATCGTATCTTCTTGAAGTTGTCTCGTCATCTATTACTTCTACTACTATGGCTAACGCTTTAGCAATAAAGTAAAGTAATTACATGACGTTTATGTTGACACGCAGGTCATAAATAAATAAAGACAACTCCTATGGCTCCTGCCGGTTGTCATACTCATCGACATGCAAGTTGTGATTCCTATTACAAGAACATGATCAATCTCATACATCACATATATCATTCATCACATCCTTTTGGCCATATCACATCACAAGGCATATGCTGCAAAAACAAATTAGACGTCCTCTAATTGTTGTTGCAAGTTTTTACGTGGCTGCTATAGGTTTCTAGCAAGAACATTTCTTACCTATGCGAAAACCACAACGTGATATGCCAATTTCTATTTACCCTTCATAAGGACCCTTTTCATCGAATCCGATCCGACTAAAGTGGGAGAGACAAACACCCGCTAGCCACCTTATGCAACTAGTGCATGTCAGTCCGTGGAACCAATCTCACGTAAGAGTACGTGTAAGGTCGGTCCGGGCCGCTTCATCCCATGATGCCGCTGAATCAATATAAGACTAGTAACGGCAAGTAAATTGACAATATCGACGCCCACAACTGCTTTGTGTTCTACTCGTGCATAGAAACTACGCATAGACCTAGCTCTGATACCATTGTTGGGTAACGTGGCAGAAATTCAAAATTTTCTACGCATCACCAAGATCAATCTATGGAGTAATCTAGCAACGAGGGGAAGGAGAGTGCATCTACATACCCTTGTAGATCGCTAAGCGGAAGCATTCAAGTGAACGGGGTTGATGGAGTCGTACTTGTCGTGATCCAAATCACCGATGATCCTAGTGCCGAACAGACGGCACCTCCATGTTCAACACACGTATAGCCCGGTGACGTCTCCTACGCCTTGATCCAGCAAGGGGAGAAGGAGAGGTTTGGGAAGACTCCATCCAGCAGCAGCACGACGGTGTGGTGGTGGAGGAGGAGCGCGGGACTCCAGCAGGGCTTCACCAAGCACTACGAGAGACGAGGAGGGAGAGGGGTAGGGCTACGCCAACAGGGAGAGCAAATCACATGTGTTGGGCAGCCCCAAACCTCAAGTATATATAGGGGGAGGGGAGGGGCTGCGCCCCCACCTAGGGTTCCCTCCCTAGGGGTGGCGGCAGCCCCCAGATCCCATCTGGGAGGCGGCCAAGGGGAGAGAGAGGGGGGCGCACCTAGGGTGGGCCTTAGGGCCCATCTGCCCTAGGGTTTGCCCCCTTCCCCTCTTGGAGGCACCTTGGGCCTTGGTGGGAGGCGCCCCAGCCCACCTAGGGGCTGGTCCCTTCCCACTATTGGCCCATGTAGGCCTCCGGGGCTGGTGGCCCCACCTGGTGGACCCCCGGACCCCTCCGGTGGTCCCGGTACACTACCGGTGATGCCCGGAACACTTCCGGTGGCCAAAACCATACTTCCTATATATTAATCTTTACCTCCGGACCATTCCGGAACTCCTCGTGACGTCCGGGATCTCATCCGGGACTCCGGACAACATTCGGTAACTGTGTGCATACTTTCCCTATAACCCTAGCGCCATCGAACCTTAAGTGTGTAGACCCTACGGGTTCGGGAACCATGCAGACATGACCGAGACAACTCTCCGGCCAATAACCAACAGCGGGATCTGGATACCCATGTTGGTGTTGGGGAACATAGCAGAAATTCAAAATTTTTCCTACGTAACACCAAGATCTATCTATGGAAGACCAGCAACGAGTAGAAAGGGGAGTGAATCTACATACCCTTGTAGATCGCTAAGCGGAAGCGTTCAAGTGAACGGGGTTGATGGAGTCGTACTCGTCGTGATTCAGATCACCGATGATCCTAGTGCCGAACGGACGGCACCTCCACGTTCAACACACGTACAGCTCGACGATGTCTCCCACGCCTTGATCCAGCAAGGAGAGAGGGAGAGGTTGAGGAAGACTCCATCCAGCAGCAGCACAACGGCGTGGCGGTGATGGAGGAGCGTGGCAATCCTGCAGGGCTTCGCCAAGCACCTACGGGAGAGGAGGAAGTGACACGGGAGGGAGGGAGGCGCCAAGGGCTCAGGTATGGATGCCCTCCCTCCCCTCCACTATATATAGGGGCAGGGGAGAGGGGGAGGCGCAGCCTTGCCCCCTCCTCCAAGGAAGGGGTGCGGCTAAGAGGGGGGGAGGAGTCCATCCTCCCCAAGGCACCTCGGAGGTGCCTTCCCCTTTTAGGACTCTCCCCTCTAGGGTTCCCTAGGCGCATGGGCCTCTTGGGGCTGGTGCCCTTGGCCCATGTAGGCCAAGGCGCACCCCCTACAGCCCATGTGGCCCCCGGGGCAGGTGGCCCCACCCGGTGGGCCCCCGGGACCCTTCCGGTGGTCCCGGTACAATACCGATGACCCCGAAACTTGTCCCGATGGCCGAAACAGGACTTCCTATATATAAATCTTTACCTCCGGACCATTCCGGAACTCCTCGTGACGTCCGGGATCTCATCCGGGACTCCGAACAACATTCGGTAACCACATACAAACTTCCTTTATAACCCTAGCGTCATCGAACCTTAAGTGTGTAGACCCTACGGGTTCGGGAGACATGCAGACATGACCGAGATGTTCTCCGGTCAATAACCAACAACGGGATCTAGATACCCATGTTGGCTCCCACATGTTCCACGATGATCTCATCGGATGAACCACGATGTCAAGGACTCAATCGATCCCGTATACAATTCCCTTTGTCTAGCGGTATGGTACTTGCCCGAGATTCGATCGTCGGTATACCGATACCTTGTTCAATCTCGTTACTGGCAAGTCTCTTTACTCGTTCCGTAACACATCATCCCGTGATCAACCCCTTGGTCACATTGTGCACATTATGATGATGTCCTACCGAGTGGGCCCAGAGATACCTCTCCGTTTACACGGAGTGACAAATCCCAATCTCGATTCGTGCCAACCCAACAGACACTTTCAGAGATACCCGTAGTGTACCTTTATAGCCACCCAGTTACGTTGTGACGTTTGGCACACCCAAAGCACTCCTACGGTATCCGGGAGTTGCACAATCTCATGGTCTAAGGAAATGATACTTGACATTAGAAAAGCTTTAGCATACGAACTACACGATCTTGTGCTAGGCTTAGGATTGGGTCTTGTCCATCACATCATTCTCCTAATGATGTGATCCCGTTATCAACGACATCCAATGTCCATGGTCAGGAAACCGTAACCATCTATTGATTAACGAGCTAGTCAACTAGAGGCTTACTAGGGACATGGTGTTGTCTATGTATCCACACATGTATCTGAGTTTCCTATCAATACAATTCTAGCATGGATAATAAACGATTATCATGAACAAGGAAATATAATAATAATCAATTTATTATTGCCTCTAGGGCATATTTCCAACAGTCTCCCACTTGCACTAGAGTCAATAATCTAGTTCACATCGATATGTGATTAACACTCAAGGTCACATCCCCATGTGACTAACACCCAAAGAGTTTACTAGAGTCAATAATCTAGTTCATATTTACCATGTGATTAACACTCGATGAGTTCTGGGTTTGATCATGTTATGCTTGTGAGAGAGGTTATAGTCAACGGGTCTGAACCTTTCAGATCCGTGTGTGCTTTACAAATCTCTATGTCATCTCCTAGATGCAGCTACCACATTCTATTTGGAGCTATTCCAAATAACTGTTCTACTTGGAGCTATTCTAAATTGTTGCTCCATTATACGTATCCTGTATCTCTACTCAGAGCTATCCGGATAGGTGTTAAGCTTGCATCGACGTAACCCTTTACGACAAACTCTTTTACCACCTCCATAATTGAGAAAATTCCTTAGTCCACTAGTTACTAAGGATAACTTTGACCGCTGTCCTGTGATCCATTCTTGGATCACTCTTGTACCCCTTGACTGACTCATGGTAAAGCACACTTCAGGTGCGGTACACAGCATAGCATACTGTAGAGCCTATGTCTTAAGCATAGGGGACGACCTTCGTTCCTTTCTCTCTATTCTGCCATGGTCGAGCTTTAAGTCTTAACTTCATACCTTACAACTCAGGCAAGAACTCCTTCTTTGACTGATCCATCTTGAACACCTTCAAGATAATGTCAAGGTATGTGCTCATTTGAAAGTACCATTAAGTGTTTTAATCTATCCTTATAGATCTTGATGCTCAATGCTCAAGCAGCTTAATCCAGGCTTTTCCATTGAAAAATACTTTCCAAATAACCCTTTATGCTTTCCAGAAATTCTACGTCATCTCTGATCATCAATATGTCAACAACATATACTCATCAGAAATTCTATAGTGCTCCCACTCACTTCTTTGGAAATACAAGTTACTCATAAACTTTGTATACACCCAAAATCTTTGATCATCATCAAAGCATACATTCCAACTCCGAGATGCTCACTCCAGTCCTCAGAAGGATTACTGGAGCTTTGCATACTTATTAGCATATTTCAGGATGGACAAAACCTTCCGGTTGTATCACATACAACCTTTCCTCAAAAATCGTCGAGGAAACAATGTTTTGACATCCTATCTGCAAGATTTCATAAATAATGCAGTAATTGCTAATATAATTCCAACAGACTCTTAGCATCGCTACGAGTGAGAAAGTCTCATCGTAGTCAACTCCTTGAACTTGTCGAAAAACATCTTAACGACAAGTCGAGCTTTCTCAATGGTGACACTTACCATCACTGTCCGTCTTCCTTTTAAAATCCATCTATACTCAACAGTCTTACGACCATCGAGTTGTTCTGCCAAAGTCTACACTTTGTTTTCATACATGGATCCTCTCTCGGGTTTTATGGCCTTGAGCCATTTATCGGAATCCGGGCCCACCATCGCTTCTCCATAGCTCGTAGGTTCATTGTTGTCTAGAAACATGACTTCCAAGACAGGATTACCGTACCACTCTGAAGTAGTACATATTCTTGTCACCCTACGAGGTTCGGCAGTGATTTGATCCGAAACTTCATGATCAATATCATAAGCTTCCACTTCAATTGGTGTAGGTGCCATGGGAACAACTTCCTGTGCCCTGCTACACACTGGTTGAAGTGATGGTTCAATAACCTCATCAAGTCTCCACCATCCTCCCACTCAACTCTTTCGAGAGAAACCTTTCCTCGAGAAAGGACCCGATTCTAGAAACAATCCATATTGCTTTCGGATCTGAATTAGGAGGTATACCCAACTGTTTTGGGTGTCCTATGAAGATGCATTTTATCCGCTTTGGGTTCGAGCTTATCAATCCTGAAACATTTTCATATAAGCGTCGCAGCCCCAAACTTTTAAGAAACGACAACTTAGGTTTCTCTAAACCATAATTCATACGGTGTCATCTCAACGGAATTACGTGGTGCCCTATTTAAAGTGAATGTGGTTGTCTCTCATGCCTAACCCATAAACTATCGTGGTAATTCGATAAGAGACATCATGGTATGCATCATATCCAATAGGGTGCAGTTATGATGTTCGGATACACCATCACACTATGGTGTTCCAGGCTGTATTAGTTGTGAAACTATTTCCACAATGTCTTAATTCTGTGCCAAACTCGTAATTCAGATATTCATCTCTATGATCATATCATAGATATTTTATCCTCTTGTCACGACGATCTTTCAACTTCACCCTAAAATTACTTGAACCTTTCAATAATTCAGACTCATGATTCATCAAGTAAATATACTCAACATCTACTCGAATCATCTGTGAAGTAAGAACATAACGATATTCACTGCATGCCTCAGCACTCATTGGACTGCACACATCAAAATGTGTTACTTCCAACAAGTTGCTATCTTGTTCCATCTTACTGAAACCGAGGCTTTCAGTCATCTTGCCAATGTGGTATGATTTGCATGTCTCAAGTGATTCAAAATCAAGTGAGTTCAAACGGTCCATTTGCATGGAGTTTCTTCATGCATATACACCAATAGACATGGTTCGCATGTCTCAAACTTTTCAAAAATGAGTGAGTCCAAAGATCCATCAACATGGAGCTTCTTCATGCGTTTTATACCATTATGACTTACATGGCAGCGCCACAAGTAAGTGGTACTATCATAACTATCTTATATCTTTTGGCATGAAAATGTGTATCCCTATGATCAAAATTCAATAAACCATTCCTTTATGTGCAAGAGCACTTATTCAGGTTTAATACTAATCTTGATGGTAGAGGGAGCGTGCGATGTTAGATCACATCAAACTTGGAAACACTTCCAACACATATCGTCAGCTCACCTTTAGCTAGTCTCCGTTTTATTCCGTAGCTTTTATTTCGAGTTACTAACACTTAGCAACCGAACCGGTATCTAATACCCTGGTGCTACTAGGAGTACTAGTAAAGTACACATTAACATAATGTATATCCAATATACTTCTATCGACCTTGCCAGCCTTCTTATCTACCAAGTATCTAGGGTAATTCTGCTCTAGTGGTTGTTCCCCTTATTACAGAAGCACTTAGTCTCGGGTTTGGGTTTTACCTTGGGTTTCTTCACTAGAGCAGCAGCTGATTTGCCGTTTCATGAAGTATCCCTTCTTGCCCTTGCCCTTCTTGAAACTAGTGGTTTCACCAACCATCAACAATTGATGCTCCTTCTTGATTTCTACTTTCGCGTTCAAACATCGCGAGTACCTCAAGGATCATCATATCTATCCCTGATATGTTATAGTTCATCACGAAGCTCTAACAGCTTGGTGGCAATGACTTTGGAGAACCATCACTGTCTTATCTGGAAGATCAACTCCCACTCGATTCAAATGATTGTTGTACTCAGACAATCTGAGCACAAGCTCAACAAGTGATCTTTTCTCCTTAGTTTGCAGGTTAAGAAAGTCATCGGAGGTCTTATACCTCTTGACATAGGCACGAGCCTGAAATCCCAATTTCAGCCCTCAAAACATCTCATATGTTTCGTGACGTTTCAAAAATGTCTTTGGTGCCTCAACTCTAAACCGTTTAACTGAACTATCACGTAGTTATCAAAACGTGTATGTCCGATGTTCGCAACATCCACAGACGACGTTTGGGGTTCAGCACACTGAGCGGTGCATTAAGGACATAAGCCTTCTATGAAGCAATGAGGACAATCCTCAGTTTACGGACCTAGTCCGCATAATTTCTACTATCAACTTTCAACTAAACTTTCTCTAGGAACATATCTAAACAGTAGAACTATAGCGTGAGCTACGACATAATTTGCAAAAACCTTTTGACTATGTTCAGGATAATTAAGTTCATCTTATGAAGTCCCACTTAGATAGACATCCCTCTAGTCATCTAAGTGATTACATGATCCGAGTCAAACTAGGCCGTGTCCGATCATCACGTGAGACGGACTAGTCATCATCGGTGAACATCTTCATGTTGATCGTATCTTCTATACGACTCATGTTCGACCTTTCGGTCTCCGTGTTCCGAGGCCATGTCTGTACATGCTAGGCTCGTCAAGTTAACCCTAAGTGTTTCGCGTGTGTTCCGAGGCCATGTCTGTACATGCTAGGCTCGTCAACACCCGTTGTATTTGAACGTCTGAATAAAACACCCGATCATCACGTGATGTTTTGAAACAGCGAACTGTCGCAACGGTGCACAGTTAGGGGAGAACATTTCTTGAAATTGTTGTAAGGTATCATCTTATTTACTACCGTCGTTCTAAGCAAATAAGATGTATAAACATGATAAACATCACATGCAATCAAATAGTGACATGATATGGCCATCATCACTTTGCTCCTTTTGATCTCCATCTTCGGGGCTCCATGATCATCATCGTCACCGGCATGACACCATGATCTCCATCATCATGATCTCCATCATCGTGTCTTCATGAAGTTGCCTCGCCAACTATTACTTCTACTACTATGGCTAATGGTTAGCAATAAAGTAAAGTAATTACATGACGTTTAAGTTGACACGCAGGTCACAAATAAATAAAGACAACTCCTATGGCTCCTGCTGGTTGTCATACTCATCGACATGCAAGTCGTGACTCCTATTACAAGAACATGATCAATCTCATACATCACATATATCATTCATCACATCCTTTTTAGCCATATCACATCACAAAGCATACCCTGCAAAAACAAGTTAGACGTCCTCTAATTGTTGTTTGCATGTTTTACGTGGCTGCTATGGGTTTCTAGCAAGAACATTTCTTACCTACGCATGAACCACAACGTGATATGCCAATTGCTATTTACCCTTCATAAGGACCCTTTTCATCGAATCCGATCCGACTAAAGTGGGAGAGACAGACACCCGCCAGCCACCTTATGCAACTAGTGCATGTTTGTCGGTGGAACCGGTCTCACGTAAGCGTACGTGTAAGGTTGGTCCGGGCCGCTTCATCCCACGATGCCGTCGAATCAAGATAAGACTAGTAACGGCAAGCATATTGAACAATATCGACGCCCACAACTACTTTGTGTTCTACTCGTGCAAAGAATCTACGCAATAGACCTAGCTCATGATGCCACTGTTGGGGAACGTAGCAGAAATTCAAAAATTTTCCTACGTAACACCAAGATCTATCTATGGAGAGACCAGCAACGAGTAGAAAGGGGAGTGCATCTACATACCCTTGTAGATCGCTAAGCGGAAGCGTTCAAGTGAACGGGGTTGATGGAGTCGTACTCGTCGTGATTCAGATCACCGATGATCCTAGTGTCGAACGGACGGCACCTCCGCGTTCAACACACGTACAGCTCGACGATGTCTCCCACACCTTGATCCAGCAAGGAGAGAGGGAGAGGTTGAGGAAGACTCCATCCAGCAGCAGCACAACGGCATGGTGGTGATGGAGGAGCGTGGCAATCCTGCAGGGCTTCGCCAAGCACCTACGGGAGAGGAGGAGGTGTCACGGGAGGGAGGGAGGCGCCAAGGGCTCAGGTATGGATGCCCTCCCTCCCCTCCACTATATATAGGGGCAGGGGAGAGGGGGAGGCGCAGCCTTGCCCCCTCCTCCAAGGAAGGGGTGCGGCTAAGAGGGGGGGAGGAGTCCATCCTCCCCAAGGCACCTCGGAGGTGCCTTCCCCTTTTAGGACTCTCCCCTCTAGGGTTCCCTAGGCGCATGGGCCTCTTGGGGCTGGTGCCCTTGGCCCATGTAAGCCAAGGCGCACCCCCTACAGCCCATGTGGCCCCCCGGGGCAGGTGGCCCCACCCGGTGGGCCCCCGGGACCCTTCCGGTGGTCCCGGTACAATACCGATGACCCCGAAACTTGTCCCGATGGCCGAAACAGGACTTCCTATATATAAATCTTTACCTCCGGACCATTCCGGAACTCCTCGTGACGTCCGGGATCTCATCCGGGACTCCGAACAACATTCGGTAACCACATACAAACTTCCTTTATAACCCTAGCGTCATCGAACCTTAAGTGTGTAGACCCTACGGGTTCGGGAGACATGCAGACATGACCGAGATGTTCTCCGGTCAATAACCAACAGCGGGATCTGGATACCCATGTTGGCTCCCACATATTCCACGATGATCTCATCGGATGAACCACGATGTCAAGGACTCAATCGATCCCGTATACAATTCCCTTTGTCTAGCGGTATGGTACTTGCCCGAGATTCGATCGTCGGTATACCGATACCTTGTTCAATCTCGTTACTGGCAAGTCTCTTTACTCGTTCCGTAACACATCATCCCGTGATCAACCCCTTGGTCACATTGTGCACATTATGATGATGTCCTATCGAGTGGGCCCAGAGATACCTCTCCGTTTACACGGAGTGACAAATCCCAATCTCGATTCGTGCCAACCCAACAGACACTTTCAGAGATACCCGTAGTGTACCTTTATAGCCACCCAGTTACTTGTGACGTTTGGCACACCCAAAGCACTCCTACGGTATCCGGGAGTTGCACAATCTCATGGTCTAAGGAAATGATACTTGACATTAGAAAAGCTTTAGCATACGAACTACATGATCTTGTGCTAGGCTTAGGATTGGGTCTTGTCCATCACATCATTCTCCTAATGATGTGATCCCGTTATCAACGACATCCAATGTCCATGGTCAGGAAACCGTAACCATCTATTGATTAACGAGCTAGTCAACTAGAGGCTTACTAGGGACATGGTGTTGTCTATGTATCCACACATGTATCTGAGTTTCCTATCAATACAATTCTAGCATGGATAATAAACGATTATCATGAACAAGGAAATATAATAATAATCAATTTATTATTGCCTCTAGGGCATATTTCCAACAGTTGGCTCCCACATGTTCCACGATGATCTCATCGGATGAACCACAATGTCAAGGACTTAATCAATCCCGTATACAATTCCCTTTGTCTAGCGGTACGATACTTGCCCGAGATTCGATCGTCGGTATCCCGATACCTTGTTCAATCTCGTTACCGGCAAGTCTCTTTACTCGTTCCATAACACATCATCCCGTGATCAACTCCTTGGTCACATTGTGCACATTATGATGATGTCCTACCGAGTGGGCCCAGAGATACCTCTCCGTTACACGGAGTGACAAATCCCAGTCTTGATTCGTGCCAACCCAACAGACACTTTCGGAGATACCTGTAGTGTACCTTTATAGCCACCCAGTTACGTTGTGACGTTTGGCACACCCAAAGCACTCATACGGTATCCGGAAGTTTCACAATCTCATGGTCTAAGGAAATGACACTTGACATTAGAAAAGCTTTAGCATACGAACTACACGATCTTTGTGCTAGGCTTAGGATTGGGTCTTGTCCATCACATCATTCTCCTAATGATGTGATCCCGTTATCAACGACATCCAATGTCCATGGTCAGGAAACCGTAACTATCTATTGATCAACGAGCTAGTCAACTAGAGGCTTACTAGGGACATGGTGTTGTCTATGTATCCACACATGTATATGAGTTTCCTATCAATACAATTCTAGCATGGATAATAAACGATTATCATGAACAACGAAATATAATAATAACCAATTTATTATTGCCTCTAGGGCATATTTCCAACAGAAACGTCAATGCAGTAGCCCCGAAGACTCAGGTTGGGCAACATGACCGACTTGAGGATCGAATCTCCTCAGGAACTACCTCAGCGGAGTAGCGGTATTTCGGCACAAGTAGCCCCTAGCTTGGTTTTGGGGGATCCGTTGGTCAACCTGACAGACGCTGGTCTAGAATATAATTTAGCCGACCAACGACATCAGTGCAAAAATCGCCCAAACTCGGTACTGCAGGACCATCGATCAACTTTCGTCGACAATAGTTGGACACTTCAACATACTATCATATTTTCAAAGATGTACAAAACCTGTTTGTGCATGTCGCAAACTAGCTCATAGGCAATCCAATTGTTCTCTTTTACTCCCTCCATTCTAGAATATTAGGTGCATCAATTTTCATGCAAGTCAATCTTATGTATGTTTGACAACCCACGATGTGACCTTGGTGGTTGGATCTAACGACGGCGACGCTTGCTAGTAGTTCTCTCCTTGGAGGCATCGTTTTTGAAGAACTTTTCTCTTGGTCCTTGTGTTGTCAAGAGATGTTTGGCACCGATGGTCACTGTTGTATATCGTCGATCAATGTTTTTCATTCCTTCGAGTTTTTTCTTTTCTCCTTTCCCCCAGGCGTAGCTTTGGTCTTGCATGACTTAGCTCGTTGCCGGCGTGATTGTTTGTGTTTGTGTGTTGCGTTGGTTGTGTGGTTATGAAGACACGGTCTGCTCGTTGCCGGCGTGATCGTTTGTGTTTGTGTGTTGCGTTGGTTGTGTGGTTATGAAGACACGGAATGTGTACTCAGATTATATTTTTGATGCTACATTATGTTGAATGAATAACATCTTTTATCAAAAATGTATGTTTGACAAGATTTCAATATCTACAATACATAATACTTTTTGCGATTGAATCTAATGTATTGGATACTGATACTTTTTTCTAGAACTTGTCATTATTTTGGAACGCGGAAGTAGCTTCTCTAGTCTAGCTTCTATGGATCGAAGGCTTTGTAGCACCTCCACCTCGTTAACTAAATACCAGTGAAGTCAAACTTTGCAACTAAATACCTCGTTAACTAAATACTCCCTCCATATTAGGTTTCTTGAGTCAAACTCTTCAAAGTTTATACAAAGTAGTTATTAACATTCACAGCACAGGCACGGCTGCAACTCGTACGTAGATACTCCTATACGTGGTAAGAAAACAGACCATATGCAGGCAGATTGCGTAGCTAATTCAACGAGTTCGATTATCAAACATTTATACGTAGTTAATTATGCTACCACATGCGTATCTTAAAAACTTTGTTAACCATGGAACGACATAAGTTAAAAGTACAAGTCCAGCAACGTGCAGTTACACGCTTCCACAGCCTCAGCAAGGCGGAGAAAGCTCCCACAGCTTCCGCAAGGACATTCTTCTCATTGTCCTTGCTTCCACAGCCTCAGCAAGGCGAAAGGTCGGGTCCTCACTTCCACAGCTTCCGCAAGGACATGTTCTTCTCATTGTCCTTCTTCATCACCTTGGCCACCGCCATCTCGAAGTCCTCCTGCGTTACGTGCACCCTTCTCTCACGGAGAGCAAACATTCCGGCTTCGGTGCAGACCGCCTGAATAACAAAGGACAGAAACCAGAGTGAACAACTTCATATGAAAGGAGCAGGGATGTTGTGCACATGATGGTGTTGTCAGCCGTGAACAAGGAAATGCAAAAAATGCAAAGTGTTTTTAAGTAAAGTCTTAATATACTACTTCTGCGTATATATACAAAAATGTTGCTAACCAGATAATGCAGAGAGATATTTAAACAGACCATTCTGCTTGTTTTTTCAGAAACCAAATTCGAACTCAACAAACAGCTAACAACATACAGTTAACCAACTATTCAGGCCCTCGAAACCATAATTAAAACTAATCTGGTGTTAGGTTAATAGGTGCAGAGCTACATAGAAGAACTAGGAACGGCCCTCAGAAGGGATCATTCATGAACAGGTTCCAAAAATGGATCAGCAGGAGGAGACTATAACATGAGCATGCTTCTCAGCAATCAAAGCTCAGGTGCATGGTGCAATATTCATTTTTTGCAAGAGATTAAACATTGTTCAATTATATTTTTTGGTTATATAAGCAAAGGCACTAAACAGACCCAAATTGAGAAAACTGAAACATGACGTAGCATATAATGACCAGAGATTTATGTAGACTAAACCAACCTTTAGCTCAGCTCCGGAAGCGCCATTCATCTTTCCCGCAATCTTTTTCAGATCAATTCCACGCATCAAGTTCATCCTTCTTGAATGAATCTTCAAGATATCACCTCGTGACTGAAGGGCAAAAGATTAAGCACATTGTCAGCCCAAACAAAATCATGCAGAATCATCAAGCATTATATGTTAAAAAGTATGAAGCACATACATCCTCATTAGGATTTGGAAATTCAATCTTCCTGTCTATGCGGCCAGGCCTCAAAAGGGCTTGATCCAAGATGTCTATGCGGTTTGTTGCCATCAGAACCTGCACCGAACACATACAGGGCATCATGATAGTGTTGCTCCATATATATATATATATATTTAAGACACAGAAACAACAATTATTCAGTACAGCATACCTTAATTTTGTTTGATGCTTCAAAACCATCAAGTTGGTTTAGAAGCTCAAGCATGGTCCGTTGCACTTCACTATCACCATTGCCAGTTCCAGACTCCATTCTAGCAGATCCAATGGAGTCTATTTCATCCATGAATATAATAGATGGTGCATGCTCCCTGCAATAATTTAACCAAACAATTAGCCCATCAACAGAGGATGCACGTGGAACATATTTCATATCAAAGGCAAATAATTCTAGCTGTTAACCTTTTACTTAGCTTACCTAGCCATAACAAAGAGTTCACGAACCATCCGGGAGCCCTCACCAATATACTTCTGAACCAACTCAGAACCAGATACCCTGATGAAGGTACAGTCGGTGTGATGAGCAACTGCACGTGCCAGTAATGTTTTGCCTGTCCCTGGTGGTCCATAAAGGAGGACACCCTGCAAAAGAAGAGAGTAAAATTTTCTGCTAGGTATATCAATGAATGAACTAATTAAGACAATTCTTCTAAACAATCAAACCTTTGGCTGCGCAATTCCAAGGCTCTCAAATAACTCAGGATGTTTGATAGGAAGCTCGATGACCTGAAAATGGAGTTCATGAGTCAGATGGCAAACACGATACAATGACAACGCATCCAAATTCTAAACAGACCTCTTTGATCTCCTTGATTTGCTGATCAAGACCTCCAATCATATCATATGTAGAATCTGGGACCTTCTCAACTTTCATAAGATTGACCAGTGGATCAACTTTGCTTGGAAGGACCAAATGAAGCATATAGCTATCATTCCGAAGAGCAACTCTTGTTGAAGGTGTGATTTTTGTGATATCGATGCTCTTATCAATATCTACTACATATTTGCCTTCTGGATGCACCTGAACAATTACATCTGAAAGTTAGAGACACTTTGATGGCGAAAACATTATAACTCAGAGCAGACTGCCAGACCAATAAACCCAAAAGAGCGGCAAAAAACATGAATAGAGCACAATCACCAAGACAATAAAAATATCTCCAGCAGACTAACAGCCAAAAGCTAATAAAGGAAGCAGCCTATCACTCCTCCTCACTGTGTATGTGTGATGTTTGAATTCATTTGAAAATCTTAAATAAGTCATAAGCCCAACTAATAAAGAGCACTGATGAGATCTTACAACTTGTACCTTTGTCATACAGATAAAGTACAATAGTATTAGGCAATGTGTAAAAGAAGAAATAATTTACCTTAACTAGAACCTTTGATTTGCCCATGACCTTCACCACCTCACCAACATAAGAGCCAGGCTCTTGGAGTAACTGTAGCTCTTCCCTAAGCATTCTAACTGCAACACAAAAAAAATCGAGCCAATTTAGAGGAAGCACTAGATGAATAGCTCATACAAAGAAGAAGCGCCACTCATTGAACCAAGATAGGAAGAGTAACTTGAATCCTTAATAGTATTCCTATGCTGCTATACATCGTCATGGCTCAATTGCACAGTCCAGTTGTTCAAGAAAAGTCATGTTTTGGATTATTCCTACCAAGAGTATGTATGCATGACAGTAACAAAAACACAAATTTCTCACAGAAAAGCCATATTGAACAAATGGATAAAATTGGGAGAATCTAGCTATTGAAAAATAGTCATGTTTTGGATTATTGGTACCAAGAGTATGCATTAGAGTAACAAAAACACAAATTTCTCAGCCAAAAAAAGCAATATTGAATAAATGGATAAAATTGGGAGAATCTAGCTATTGAAGAGAAAGATTTAAGGCATGAGATAAACAGTGTTCTGTTCCTTTTGTGGTTCAAAACAAAATCACACTAACTAGAAAATAACAGGGCATCTTCCAACCTAGATTATTATTAACGAAAGGTGAATTTTTTTTTAGAAGTTCTACATATCGGCACAGCCAATCACCGGTTGCCCAGTGACTAGACTAAATATTGCACATTTTGCTAAGATTATGCGCACGGAGCAAAGCTAGGGTTCGACTAATGCGATCCAATGGTTCACGAAAAAGCCGATGTCGCTAGGGTTTGGGGGCGGCGCTAGGTGAAGAATCGAGTAAGGTCACCTCGGGAGTTGAGGTCGTTGCGCTGGGCCTCGAGGCGGTTGAGGTTGTGCGTCTTCTGGCGGATCTGGAGCTGCAGGTCGTGGATGTGCTGCAGGTAGTACTGGCGCAACCCCTCGCCTCCGCCACGCGCGCCCTTGGCCGACTCGTCGCCGGACGCGGCCGGCGGGGGCTTCGAGATGTCCATCGCCACCGTCGCCATGGAGCTGGGGTTTGGTTTGGTTTCTTCTGCTTGCGGTCGACGAAAGCTTTATTCCTCGGCCTCTTTCTTCTTGCGGCGGAAGAAGAAAGCTTTTTTTTTTCTCGGCCCGGAAGCGGAGTGGGTTGTTTGGGTTGGGTCTGGTCCGGTCTGGTGCCGCTGGCTCGCTATGTTCCTTTCATTATAGTCGGTTCCTGCGAGGATGTGAGGCCGAGTCGGTCAAGTGTGTGGACTCTGGACAATGATGGAGCCGAGTCCGTGACAGTCACTGATTCATTGCACGCGGTAAAATCAAAACTCTGTGTGCATTTTATATCAAAAAAACAATGAACAATACGTATAAAAAAGTCTGTGTGTTGCAGCGGGAATTTTTTTTGTGACTATTCAAAGTTCAAATCGATAGGGATAGGTGACCCTATAACAAAGCAATCCAAACACGAATTGCCCAAACTTGATTTAACATAGTAGTGTATAAGATAGCCATGCTTAAGAGCATTGGCACAAAATTTGAGCAAAACGACGAATAAAAAGGATATTGAAGGGTTAAATTATTGCTGCTGCATTGGACTTCTTTGATACTGGACCATAGGCCCGATGAGGTGAATGATACGGCGATTGTTCTAATTCCAAAGTTCCACATCCGAAGGGGCTAAAGGATTTTAGGTCAATTAGCTTGTAATGTCATATTATATATATATATATATATATATATATTTATATATATATATATATATTAATTATTTATATATATAAGTGTTTGGTTAACCGATTGCTTCCCATTTTGTCAGAGTTAATATCGGAGAACCAAAGTACATTTATTTCAGGATGGTTGATCTCAGATAATTTTATCATTGTTTTTGAGTGCATTGATTATATCCAAAATCTGAAGGCTAATTCACCGGCATGTTGTGCTTACAAGCTTGATCTTTCCGAGGCTTATGATGGGGTGGATTGGGAGTTTTTGGAGAAGGCCCTCCTTAAGTGGGGGTTCTCACATCAGTGGATTTCATGGATAATGACATGTGTTTGTTCAGTGAGATACCCGGTGAAGTTTATGTTGGAAATATGAGCAATTTATCATATGATTTTATTAACGGAAATAGTAGATAAAACATGACTATTGTAGCAGAGATATAACAAGTTATGCAATCCGACAGAGAGAAAGTAAATAGCATCTGAATATATGAACTAGAACCGAACATATCTAGAGCTGATACTATAGCAAGAAGCTGTGGCAGAACATCAAACAGAAAGAGCATGAGAACGTATGGTGCAGCAGCAGCGGAAGCGCTGGTCTTGGGGTTGTTGTTGCCAGCCATGTCGTCGAAGAGGTTGTCGACGTCAGGGAAGAAGTCGTCGTCGGAGTCCAGGGCGTCCGTGACGAAGAAGTCAGTAGTTGCGCGAAGCGCTCCCCAAAAACCTTACCACCCTTCTCCCGTACGGGAGTTAAAGAGGTGTGGTTTCGGAGGCCTACTCTCCTGACTTACGGTGCACGCCGCAAACTGGGATGGGGAAGAATATAGCAGTAGCTCGGTGGTCAGGAACGTGGGGGCGAGAGGAATGTGTTATTCTGGTATGGAGATGAGCGACCTACCTTTTATAGGCATAGGAGAGAGAGGCGAGAGGGCAGCGTCGGAAGGTGAAACGAAGAGACGGAGACAAAGCGAACAGCCAGCAGCTGAAGGACTGTACCGTTCACATTCAGTCTCCACCATCGAAAAAAAATCAGCTTTTGTATACCAGTCGTGTGTGGCAAAATTTAGACATCGGCTCGGCTCATTCCGGCAACCCGCGGCGCGACGCGGCGTGACGAGGTGTGGTGTGCGACGGAGGAGGAGCGCGTGTGAATGTCCCTCTTGTTCTCATGCTCATACATGTGGGGAAACATCCTCCCTTATAAGGAGGTCCAACTCCCACCAAACTAGCAATGTGGGATTAAACTTTAGTTCCACCTCTTGCCTTACACGAATGGGTTGCGTGGGCCTCTAGGATTCATTAGGAATTTCTGAAACTGCTATTGGGATGGCCCAAAATAGACAAAATTCCAGCAATCCCCCACCAGATTCTAGAGGCACACAAAATTTGCCTTTGGTTCCAAAATAATGTTTTATATACCGGTACTGAAGTGGAGACTATTAAGTTGAACTTCCACCTAGAACTCTATGCTACACTAGTAAGCAACTTGAACAGTGGACTGAGCCTTGACCGATACTAGGCTACCGTGGGTCTTCCCCGCGGGTGGAGCTTATGCGTCATACCCCCGAGACCTTTCATGAGTTTACTAGAGAGCACCCTACTTTTATAGATTGCGACGTTTAACAATCAGACTCATATAGGTGTGTTCTTTAAAAGATGTTCTGCAGGACAACATCTCTGCTTGAATGAGCCACTTAGAACACATTAAGATATACATCAACCTGCCATGCAGATTAGGAGAGTATTGCATCTTCATGGAGTGGTATTGTTAATAGTAGGGATACTCTCCTCTCAGTTGGCCAACAGCTTGTCTCCACATCTAATTCACGGGATCTCTGATCACATGGACTAGGTTACCACTATGAACAACTCATATTGTGGGTCTCATACCCATCTCCTTCGATGCATTATCTATCACATTACGTGATAGACCCTTAGTAAAAGGATCTGTCATATTTTTAGATGTTTGGATATAATCCAATGCAATAACTCCGAAGTTGTTCATTTTTCTGGCAGACTTCAACCTTCTCTGAACGTGTCTTGATGACTTTATATTATCCTTTGAGCTGCTCACTTTCGTGATCACGGTTTGATTGTAGCAGTTCATAAGGATACCCGGTACAGGTTTCTCAACTACCGGCAAGTCATTAAAGAGCCGGCGAAGCCAATCTGCTTCGACCGTAGTTGTATCCAGTGATGTGAGTTCTGCTTCCATTGTTGACCTCATTAAGATGGTCTGCTTGCAAGACTTCCAAGAAACAACGCCACCTCCATGAGTGAATACATATATGCTCATGGCCTTTATCTCATCAGCATCTGAGATCCAGTTTGAGTCACTATACCCTTCCAGTACCTTAGGATACCCAGTAGTGAATTCCGTAACCCGCAGTGCCTTTTAAGTAACGCATAACTCTCTCTAGAGCTTTCCAATGCACATCTCCTAATTTTGAGACAAACCGGCTCAGTTTGCTAACACCAAAAGAGATGTCAGGTCTTTTAGCACTGGCTAAGTACATAAGCGAGCCAATAATCTGAGAATATTTCAACTGATCTCTAGCAATTCTTTGATTCTTTTGAAGCAAACACACTAGCATCATATGGTGTTGGAGAGGGCTTGCAGTCACTGTAGCCAAAGCGACTCAAGATATTTTCCACACAGTGAGATTGTTGCAATGTAATCCCACCATCATCGTCTCTCAACAACTTGATGTTCAGAATGACATCAACCACTCCTAAATCCTTCATCTCAAAACAACAAGATAGGAAATCCTTGACCTCCTTAATAACATTTAGATTTGTTCCAAAAATCAGTATGTCATCAACATACAAGCAAAGGATAACTCCCTCGCCCCCACCATGGTGATAGTACACACATTTATCAGCTTCGTTTACAACAAAGCCTGCAACTGTTGAAGTTCTTTCAAACTTCTCATGCCACTGCTTGGGTGCTTGCTTAAGTCCATACAAAGACTTCAGCAACTTACACGCTTTTCCTTCCTGACCATCTACTACAAACTCATCCGATTGTTCCATATAAATTTCCACAAACAACTCTCCATTTAGGAAAGCAGTCTTAACATCCATTTGATGAACTAGAAGACCATGTAAGGCAGCTAGTGAAAGTAGTACTCGAATAGTGGTCAGTCGGGCCACAAGTGAGTAAGTATCAAAGAAGTCTTCACCTTCCTTTTTGTGTATAACCCTTAGCCATGAGTCGTGCCTTGTACTTCTCAATAGTACCATCTGGCCTAAACTTCTTCTTGAATACCCATTTGCACTTTGCACCCATAAGGACGATCAATTATCTCCAAGTTTCATTTGCCAAGATGGAATCCATCTCACTACGGACCGCTTCCTTCCAGTAGTCAGCATCCTCAGATGCATAGGCCCCTGAAATAGAACTTGGAGTGTCATCTATGAGATACACAAGAAAATCATCACCAAAAGACCTTGCAGTCCTCTGTCTCTTGCTCCTAGTAGGAACTTCATTGTTATCCTCCATATAATTTTCAAAGTGTTCCATCGAAATGGTAGGTTCAGTAATTGTAACTAATTCCTGATTTGATGAACTAGGCATCTCCTGATTTGATGAGGTAGCCATATCCTTCATGGGAAAGATATCTTCAAAGAAAGTCGCATCATTAGACTCCATGATTGTTCCGTCATGCATGTCAGGTACCTCAGATTTTACAACCAAGAATCTATAGCCAATGCTATGAAAAGCATATCCCAGGAAAACACAATCCACAGTTTTTGGTCCAAGCTTACACTTCTTTGGAATTGGCACATTGACTTTCGCCAAACAACCCCAGGTTCGTAAATAAGATAGTTTTAACCTTTTCTTCTCCCATTCCTCGAATGGGGTTATCTCTTTGTTCTTTGTGGGAATTCGGTTTAGGACATAACATGCAGTCAATATCGCCTTCCCCTACCATGCCTTGGAAAGACCCGATGTGTCTAACAAGGCGTTAACCAAATCAGTTAGAGTACGGTTCTTTCTTTCGGCTACCCCATTTGACTGATGTGAATAGGGAGGCGTCCTCTCATGGATTATACCATGTTCGGCACAGAAGGAATCAAATTCATTTGAGAAAAACTCTCCACCACGATCGGACCTAAGCCTCTTGATCTTTCGATCAAGTTGGTTTTCCACTTCAGCTTTATTGATCTTGAAATAGTTCAAAGCCTCATCCTTAGATCAGAAGATACACATGGCAGTATCTAGTGGAGTCATCAATTAACGTCTGATACGTCCATTTTGCATCATGCTTTTATATCAATATTTATTGCACTATGGGCTATTATTACACATTATGTCACAATACTTATGCCTATTCTCTCTTATTTTACAAGGTTTACATGAAGAGGTAGAATGCCGGCAGCTGGGATTCTGGGCTGGAAAAAGGAGCAAATATTATAGACCTATTCTGCACAGCTCCAAAAGTCCTGAAACTTCACGGATGATGTTTTCCAAATATATAAAAAATACTGAGCACAAGAACCTCACCAGGGGGCCCACACACTTCCCACAAGGGTGGGGGGAGCGCCCTACCCCCCTAGGCGCGCCCCCTACCTCGTGGGCCCCCTGGTGGCCCTCCAGTGGCCATCTTCTGCTATATGGAGTCTTTCGATGGGAAAAAATTAAGAAGCCATCTTCTCGGACGAAACTCCGTCGCCATGAGGCGGAACCTTGGCGGACCCAATCTAGGGCTCTGGCGGAGCTGTTCTGCCGGGGAAACTTCCCTCCGGGAGGGGGAAATCATCGCCATCATCATCACCAACACTCCTCTCATCAGGAGAGGGCAATCTCCATCAACATCTTCATCAGCACCACCTCATCTCAAAACCCTAGTTCATCTCTTGTATCCAATTCTTGTCTCCAAGTCCGGGATTGGTGCTAGTAGGTTGCTAGTAGTGTTAATTACTCCTTGTAGTTGATGCTAGTTGGTTTAATTGGTGGAAGATCATATGTTCAGATCCTATATGCATATTAATACCCCTCTGATTATGAACATGTTTATGCTTTGTGAGTAGTTACTTTTGTTCCTGAGGACATGGGAGAAGTCTTGCTATTAGTAGTCATGTGAATTTGGTATTCGTTCGATATTTTGATGAGATGTATGTTGTCTCTCCTCTAGTGGTGTTATGTGAACGTCGACTACATGCCACTTCACCATTATTTGGGACTAGAGGAAGGCATTGGGAAGTAATAAGTAGATGATGGGTTGCTAGAGTGACAGAAGCTTAAACCCTAGTTTATGCGTTGCTTCGTAAGGGGCTGATTTGGATCCATATGTTTCATGCTATGGTTAGGTTTACCTTAATACTTTTGTTGTATTTGCGGATGCTTGCAATAGAGGTTAATCATAAGTGGGATTCTTGTCCAAGTAAGGGCAGCACCCAAGCACCAGTCCACCCACATACCAAATTATCAAAGTACCGAATGCGAATCATATGAACGTGATGAAAACTAGCTTGACGATATTCCCATGTGTCCTCGGGAGCGTTTTACATCATATAAGAGTTTGTCCAAGATTATCCTTTACTACAAAAGGATTGGGCCACCTTGCTACACTTTATTTATTTTTGTTACTTATTGCCCGTTACAAATTATCCTATCACAAAACTATCCGTTACCACTTATTTCAGTACTTGCAGAAAATACCTTGCTGGAAACCGCTTATCATTTCCTTCTGCTCCTCGTTGGGTTCGACACTCTTACTTATCAAAAGGACTACGATAGATCCACTATACTTGTGGGTCATCAAGACTATTTTCTAGCGCCATTGCCGGGGAGTGAAGCGCCTTTGGTAGGTGGAATTTGGTAAGGAAAATTTTATATAGTGTGCTGAAATTTACTGTCACTTATTACTATGGAAAGTAATCCTCTGAGGGGCTTGTGCCGGGTATCTTCACCCCGACCAGTAGAGCAAAGAGATGCTCCTCAACCTACTGAACCTACTGGAAATGAATATGAAAATGAAAATGCTTGCTTTGAAGTTCCTGCGGGTATGATAGAAAAACTGCTAGCTAATCCTTTTTTAGGAGATGGAACAAAACATCCTGATGAACATCTGATATATGTGGATGAAGTTTGTGGATTATTTAAGCTTGCAGGTGTACCCAGAGATGTTGTTAAGAAGAAGGTTTTCCCCTTATCTTTGAGGGGAGATGCATCGACATGGTATAGGCTATGTGATGATATGAGGTCTTGGAATTACAAACGACTGAAATTGGAATTTCATCAGAAATTTTATCCTATGCATCTTGTTCATCGTGATCACAATTATATATATATAATTTTTGGCCTCGTGAAGGAGAAAGCATCGCTCAAGCTTGGGGGAGGCTTAAATCAATGTTATATTCATGCCCCAATCATGAGCTCTCAAGGGAAATGATTATTCAAAAATTTTATGCTCGGCTTTCTGGTAACAATCACACCATGCTTGATACTTCTTGTGCCGGCTCTTTTATGATGAAGACTATTGAATTCAAATGGAATTTATTGGAAAGAATTAAACGCAACTCTGAAGATTGGGACCTCGACAATGGTAAGGGGTCAGGTATGACACCTATTTTTGATTGTGTTAAATCTTTTATGGATACCGATATTTTTCGTAAATTTAGCACTAAATATGGACTTGACTCTGAGATAGTAGCTTCTTTTTGTGAATCTTTTTCTACTTATGTTTATCTCCCCAAGGAGAAGTGGTTTAAATATCATCCTCCCATAGAAGTAAAAGTAGTTGCACCTATTAAAGTTGAAGAAAAGACTATTACTTATAATGATCCTATTGTTCCTACTTCTTATGTTGAGAAACCCCCTTTCCCTGTTAGGATAAAGGATCATGCTAAAGCTTCAACTGTGGTTCGTAAAAGCAATATCAAAACATATACACCTCCCGAGCAAGTTAAAGTTGAACCTAATATTGTTATTGTTAAAGATCTCTTGTCTGATAATATTGATGGGCATGTTATTTATTTCTGTAATGAAACTGCTAGAATTGCTAAACCCTGTGATAAAGATAAACCTAGAAATGTGGTTTTGTTCTTGGTTCCCCACAAGATAGCTTTTGTCCCATTATATTTGGTAGACCCTTCTTAAATACTGTTAACGCCACCATAGATTGCAAAAGAGATGTTGTTACTGTCGGTTTAGATGATATGACTCATGAATTTAATTTCTCCAAATTTAGTAGACAACACCGTGAAGAAGAATTACCTAGTAAGGATGAAATTATTGGTCTTGCTTCTATTGCCGTACCTCCTAGTGATCCTTTAGAACAATATTTGCTAGACCATGAAAATGATATGTTTATGAATGAAAGAAGGGAATTAGATGAAGTATTCTTTAAACATGAACCTATTCTGAAAAACAATTTACCTGTTGAAATCCTAGGGGATCCTCCTCCACCCAAGGGCGATCCCATGTTTGAGCTTAAACCGTTACCTGATACTCTTAAATATGCTTATCTTGATGAGAAAAAGATATATCATGTTATTATTAGTGCTAACCTTTCAGAGCACGAGGAAGAGAGATTATTGAAAACTCTGAAGAAGCACCGTGCTGCTATTGGGTATACTCTTGATGATCTTAAGGGCATTAGTCCCACTCTATGTCAACATAAAATTAATTTGGAAGAAGATGCTAAACCCGTTTGTGATCATCAATGCTGGCTGAATCCCAAAATGAAAGAAGTGGTAAGAAAGGAGATACTAAAGCTCCTTGAGGCAGGTATAATTTATCCCGTTGCTGATAGTCAGTGGGTAAGCCCTGTCCATTGTGTCCCTAAGAAGGGAGGTATTACTGTTGTTCCTAATGATAAAGATGAATTGATTCCTCAAAGAATTATTACAGGTTATAGGATGGTAACTGATTTCCGCAAAATTAAATAAGGCTACTAAAAAGGATCATTACCCCTTACCTTTTATCGATCAAATGCTAGAAAGATTATCTAAACATGCACATTTTTGCTTTCTGGATGGTTATTCTGGTTTCTCTCAAATATCTGTGTCAGCCAAGGATCAATCAAAGACTACTTTTACATGCCTAGACGTATGCCTTTTGGTTTATGTAATGCACCTGCTACCTTTAAAAGATGCATGATGGCTATATTCTCTAACTTTTTTGAAAAGATTTGTGAGGTTTTCATGGACGACTTTTCTGTCTATGGATCTTCTTTTGATGATTGCTTGAGCAACCTTGATCGAGTTTTGCAGAGATGTGAAGAAACTAATCTTGTCTTGAATTGGGAAAAGTGTCACTTTATGGTTAATGAAGGTATTGTCTTGGGGCATAAAGTTTCTGAAAGAGGTATTGAAGTTGATAAAGCCAAGGTTGATGCTATTGAAAAGATGCCATGTCCCAAGGACATCAAAGGTATAAGAAGTTTCCTTGGTCATGCCGGTTTTTATAGGAGGTTCATTAAGGACTTCTCAAAAATCTCTCGGCCCCTAACTAATTTATTACAAAAAGATATACCATTTGTTTTTTATGATGATTGTGTAGAAGCATTTGAAATACTTAAGAAAGCATTGATCTCTGCACCTATTGTTCAGCCACCTGATTGGAGTTTACCCTTTGAAATTATGTGTGATGCTAGTGATTATGTTGTAGGTGCTGTTCTAGGACAAAGAGTTGATAAGAAACTAAATGTTATTCAATATGCTAGTAAAACTCTAGACAACGCTCAAAGAAACTATGCTACTACTGAAAAGAATTCTTAGCAGTTGTATTTGCTTGCGATAAGTTTAGACCTTATATTGTTGATTCTAAAGTAACTATTCACACTGATCATGCTGCTATTAAATATCTTATGGAAAAGAAAGATGCTAAACCTAGACTTATTAGATGGGTTCTCTTGCTACAGGAATTTGATTTGCATATTGTTGATAGAAAAGGAGCCGAGAACCCCGTTGCAGACAACTTGTCTAGGCTAGAAAATGTGCTTGATGACCCACTACCTATTGATGATAGCTTTCCTGATGAGCAATTAAATGTCATAAATGCTTCTCATACTGCTCCATGGTATGCTAATTATGCTAATTACATTGTTTCTAAGTTCATACCACCTACTTTCACATACCAGCAAAAGAAAAAGTTCTTCTATGATTTGAGGCATTACTTTTGGGATGACCCACATCTTTATAAAGAAGGAGTAGATGGTGTTATTAGACGTTGCGTACCTGAGCATGAACAGGAACATATCATACGCAAGTGTCACTCCGAAGCTTATGGAGGACACCATGCTGGAGATAGAACTGCACATAAGGTACTGCAATCTGGTTTTTATTGGCCTACTCTCTTCAAGGATGCCCGTAAGTTTGTCTTATCTTGTGATGAATGTCAAAGAATTGGTAATATTAGCAGACGTCAAGAAATGCCTATGAACTATTCACTTGTTATTGAACCATTTGATGTTTGGGGCTTTGACTATATGGGACCTTTTCCTTCCTGTAATGGATATACACATATTTTAGTTGCTGTTGATTACGTTACTAAGTGGGTAGAAGCTATTCCAACTAGTAGTGCTGATCATAACACTTCTATTAAAATGCTTAAAGAAGTTATTTTTCCAAGATTTGGAGTCCCTAGATATTTAATGACTGATGGTGGTTCACATTTTATTCATGGTGCCTTCCGTAAAATGCTTGCTAAATATGATGTTAATCATAGAATTGCATCTCCTTATCATCCTCAGTCTAGTGGTCAAGTAGAATTGAGTAGTAGAGAACTCAAATTAATTTTGCAAAAGACTGTTAATAGGTCTAGAAAGAATTGGTCCAAGAAACTAGATGATGCATTATGGGCCTATAGAACTGCATATAAAAATCCTATGGGCATGTCTCTGTATAAAATGGTCTATGGAAAAGCATGTCACTTACCTCTCGAACTAGAACACAAGGCTTATTGGGATATTAAATAACTTAATTATGATTTTAAACTTGCCGGTGAGAAGAGGTTATTTGATATTAGCTCACTTGATGAATGGATAACCCAAGCCTACGAAAATCCCAAGTTGTTTAAAGAAAAAGTTAAAAGATGGCATGACAAAAGGATACAAAAGCGTGAGTTCAATGTAGGTGATTATGTATTGCTATACAACTCTCGCTTAAGATTTTTTGGAGGAAAACTTCTCTCTAAATGGGAAGGTCCTTATGTTATCGAGGAGGTCTACCATTCCGGTGCCATAAAAATCAACAACTTTGAAGGCACAAATCCGAAGGTGGTAAACGGTCAAAGAATCAAACATTATATCTCAGGTAATCCCATAAATGTTGAAACCAATGTTATTGAAACCGTAACCCCAGAGGAATACATAAGGGACACTTTTCGGAACGTTTCTGACTCCGAAAAGGAATAGGTATGTGGTACGGTAAGTAAACCGACTCCAAAACAGTTTTTAAGGCAATATTTATCCGTCTTGGAATATTTAGAAAAATAGAAAAATAAGAAGCAGTCCGGGAAGGACACGAGGCCTCCACGAGGGTGGAGGGCGCGCCCTACCCTACTGGGCGTGCCCCCCTACCTCGTGGGCACCTCGTGTGCTCTCCGGACTCTGTTTTCGTACATAACACGTATTTTGGTTGGTAAAAATTCATTATATAATCTCCCGGGGGTTTTGACTCCCGTATCAAGCAAAAATCTCCTGTCTTTGTTTCGAGCTGTTTTTCTGACAGATCTAGATTATCATGGCATCTCCAAGTGCTCCCAAGGACAAGTTCTTTGAGAAGGTCATCAACCCTTACCTTGCGGAGGTGCAGCGACACCCTCAAACCATTGAGATGCGTGATGGGTTACTGCACATCCGTGATGCCAAGGGACCGAAGGGGACTGGAAGCATGGAGACGAGGCTCAAAGCAATGGAGCAACAAGTTTTCAAGTGTCAAGGGATGGTGGAGCGTGGACTCAACTCCAACCACATGATGATCGCAGAATTCACCAACAAACACAAGCTGGATGCCGACAACATCGGGGAGACCATCTTCAAGCTTCACGAGAAAATTGAGCACCTTCAAGCTCAAATCTATGACCTGCAAAACCAAAACTATGAGTATGATTATAGATTCAAAAGGATGAGTTTGGCTGCAGATTTGAGGATCCCGGAGACTCGGTCATCTTTCTATGATGGTGAGCCTATGCCTTGGAAGAAGGACGACAAGCCTACGCCATCAACAGAATCACCACCATCTCCACCAACAAAGAAGAATTGAGTTTCTGGTATGGGCACTCCACTTGGCAACTGCCAAGCTTGGGGGAGTGCCCCGGTATTGTATCACCATCACTTTTATCTTTACCTTTTTTCTTAGTTCGATCCTTTTGGTAATATTTTGATCTAGTAGAATAAAAGTTCTTAGTATGATCTAGTTGTGAGTTTTGCTTTATTATCCTTCAATGTAATCGAGTCCGTGAGCTATATAATAAAGATTGGTGTTGAGTCAAGGGCTTGATTATTTTGCCATGATCCTAAGTGAATAAAAGAAAAGAGAAAGAAATAAAAAGAAACAAAGGGATCATGTGAGTCTTATGGAGAGTAATGAGCTCACATAGAAAGAGTATGATGAATAAAAGTTGTTGAGGGTTGACAAACACAGTTTTGGTCATCGTTGCAATTAATAGGAAGTAATAAAGAAAGAGAGGTCTTCACATATAAATATACTATCTTGGACACCCTTTATGATTGTGAGCACTCATTAAAATATGACACGCTAAAGAGTTGATATTGGACAAGGAAGACAACATAATGGGTTATGTTTTCTTACATTTGAGATGAGTTATATTATCTTGGATCTTCCAACATGATGAGCTTGCTTTTCCCCCTCATACTAGCCAAATTCATTGCACCAAGTAGAGATACTACTTGTTCTTCCAAATACCCTTAAACCAGTCTTGCCATTAGAGTACACCATATCTACCTATGGATTGAGTAAGATCCTTCAAGTAAGTTTTCATCGGTGCAAAGCAATAAAAATTGCTCTCTAAATATGTATGATTGATTGGTGTGGAGGAAATAAGCTTTATACGATCGTGTGATATGGAAGTAATAAAAGCAACAGACTGCATAATAAAGGTCCATATCACAAGTGGCAATATAAAGCGACGTTCTTTCGCATTAGGATTTTGTGCATCCAACCATAAAAGCGCATGACAACCTCTGCTTCCCTCTGCGAAGGGCCTATCTTTTACTTTTATCTCCTACATTGCATAAGAGTCATGGTGATCTTCACCCTTCCTTTTTACATTTTGTCCTTTGGCAAGCACAATATGTTGGAAAGATCCTGGTATGTATGGCTAATTGGATGTGAGTTTTCATGAACTATTACTGTTGACATTACTCTTGAGGTAAAATGTTGGGAGGCAAAGCTGTAAGCCCCTATCTTTCTCTGTGTCCGATTAAAACTCCATACCCATAAGTATTGCGTGAGTGTCAGCAATTGTGAAAGATTATATGATAGTTGAGTATGTGGACTTGCTGAAAAGCTTTTATACATTGACTCTTTCCTATGTTATGATAAATTGCAGTTGCTTCAATGACTGAGATTGTAGTTTGTTAGTTTTCAATGAAGTTTACGATTCGTACTTGATATTGTGATTGAATTATTACTCTAGCATAAGAGATTATATGACAAGAATTATATAAGTTGATGTTCTAAGAATGATCATGATGCCCTCATGTCCATATTTTATTTTTATCAACACCTCTATCTCTAAACATGTGGACATATTTTTCGATTTCGGCTTTTCGCTTGAGGACAAGCGAGGTCTAAGCTTGGGGGAGTTGATACGTCCATTTTGCATCATGCTTTTATATCAATATTTATTGCATTATGGGCTGTTATTACACATTATGTCACAATACTTATGCCTATTCTCTCTTATTTTACAAGGTTTACATAAAGAGGGAGAATGCCGGCAGCTGGGATTCTGGGATGGAAAAGGAGAAAATATTAGAGACCTATTCTGCACAGCTCCAAAAGTCCTGAAACTTCACGGATGATGTTTTCCAAATATATAAAAAATACTGAGCACAAGAACCTCACCAGGGGCCCACACACTTCCCACTAGGGTGGGGGGCGCGCCCTACCCCCCTGGGCGCGCCCCTACCTCGTGGGCCCCCTGGTGGCCCTTTGGTGGCCATCTTCTGCTATATGGAGTCTTTCGATGGGAAAAAATTAAGAAGCCATCCTCTCGGACGAAACTCCGCCGCCACGAGGCGGAACCTTGGCGGAACCAATCTAGGGCTCTGGCGGAGCTGTTCTGCCGGGGAAACTTCCCTCCCGGAGGGGGAAATCATCGCCATCATCATCACCAACGCTCCTCTCATCGGGAGAGGGCAATCTCCATCAACATCTTCATCAGCACCATCTCATCTCAAAACCCCAGTTCATCTCTTGTATCCAATTCTTGTCTCCAAGTCTGGGATTGGTGCTAGTAGGTTGCTAGTAGTGTTAATTACTCCTTGTAGTTGATGCTAGTTGGTTTAATTGGTGGAAGATCATATGTTCAGATCCTACATGCATATTAATACCCCTCTGATTATGAACATGTTTATGCTTTGTGAGTAGTTACTTTTGTTCCTGAGGACATGGGAGAAGTCTTGCTATTAGTAGTCATGTGAATTTGGTATTCGTTCGATATTTTGATGAGATGTATGTTGTCTCTCCTCTAGTGGTGTTATGTGAACGTCGACTACATGACACTTCACCATTATTTGGGCCTAGAGGAATGCATTGGGAAGTAATAAGTAGATGATGGGTTGCTAGAGTGACAGAAGCTTAAACCCTAGTTTATGCGTTGCTTCGTAAGGGGCTGATTTGGATCCATATGTTTCATGCTATGGTTAGGTTTACCTTAATACTTTTGTTGTATTTGCGGATGCTTGCAATAGAGGTTAATCATAAGTGGGATGCTTGTCCAAGTAAGGGCAGCACCCAAGCACCGGTCCACCCACATACCAAATTATCAAAGTACCGAACGCGAATCATATGAACGTGATGAAAACTAGCTTGACGATATTCCCATGTGTCCTCGGGAGCGCTTTACATCATATAAGAGTTTGTCTAGGCTTGTCCTTTACTACAAAAGGATTGGGCCACCTTGCTGCACTTTATTTACTTTTGTTACTTATTGCTCGTTACAAATTATCCTATCACAAAACTATTTGTTACCACTTATTTTAGTACTTGCAGAAAATACCTTGGTGGAAACCGCTTATCATTTCCTTCTACTCCTTGTTGGGTTTGACACTCTTACTTATCGAAAGGACTACGATAGATCCCCTATACTTGTGTGTCATCAACGTCATAAAGTACTTCTTTCCACCTTTTGTCAACACACCATTCATTCCACAAAGATCTAAATGTATGAGCTCTAGTGGTGCAAGATTTCTTGTTTCCGCAGTCATATGAGACTTACGAGGTTGCTTAGATTGCACACACACTTGACACTTAGATCCCTTGACAATGGTGAAACTGGGGATTAAGTTCAACTTCGCTAGTCGCGACATGCAACCAAAGTTAACATGCCAAAGACGTAAATGCCACACATTTGATTCACTATTATTGCAAACATGATTAACAACTTTATTGCAAACATCTGACAAGGATAAACGAAAGAGGCCTCCTGACTCATAGCCTTTACCGGCAAAAGTTCCATACTTGGATATTACAAATTTATTCAACTCAAAGACAAGCCTGTAGCCATCTCTACACAGAAGAGATCTGCTAACAAGATTTTTATTGACGGAGGGGACATAATGCACGTTCTTCAGCCGCACGATCTTCCTCAAAGTAAACTTCAGATCGACCATGCTAACACCAGGAACAGAAGCACTTTAACCGTTGCTCATCGGCACGGTTGAAGTCCCTGCGGTCTGATAAGACGAAAACATGGAAATATCACTGCATACATTCATATTAGGACCCATGTCAATCAACCAATCAGGAGAATGACATACTGAAAGAATAGTGGGAAATAAAAATATACCATACCCAGCATCCTTCATGTCAGTGTCACCAATGACAACATTAGCAGTCTTGCCGCCTTTCCCAAGATGATGCTTGTCATAACGATTAGGGCAACTAGAAGCCCAATGGTCAGGATCTTCGGACACATGACAAACACCTTTCTTCTTATCATTCTTCTTCTTGAGTTGGTGTGTTGTACAACCTTGTTCTTCCCATCAAACTTTGATTTACCATCAAACTTGCCCTTGTTCTTGAACTTGTGGGGCTGGAAATTTTTCTTCTGTACCAGATTGGCACTAGATCCTCCCTCAATACCTCGAGCACGTGTGTCTTTTGCTCTCGCCTTTTCTTCCACATCAAGAGTACCAATAAGATCCAAAACGGAAAACTCATGTCTCTTGTGTTTCAGTAAGGTAGCAAAGTTCCTCCACAAAGGAGGAAGCCTAGTGATGATGCCTCCGGCAACAAACTTGTCTGGTAGCATACAATTGAAGTGTTGAAGTTCTCTAGCAAATGATTGTATCTCGTGAGCTTGCTCAACCACGGAGTGCTCTCCAGTCATCCTGCAGTCATAGAATTATTCCATGATGTACAGCTCAGTGCCGGCACCCAAGACCCCAAACTTGGCCTCGAGTGCGTCTCATATATCTTTTCCATTGTCAATTGACGCATAAGCATCAACTATGTTCTCACCAAGAACACTCAAGAGAGAAGCCTTAAACAGAGTATCCATTTTCTAAAAAGCTTGTTCCTGTTGAGCATCATAATCAATTCAGGTTTGCCAAGAGTGGTGTCATAGCAACTCATGGTTTGAAACCATAAGACTGCTCTCACACGCCATCTCTTATAGTGGATACCCTCAAACATAGGAGGTCTCATGGAAGCAGCAAAACCACTCGAGGTAAATTGCCTTTGATTAGGTTTTTGAATTGTTGGAAATATGAGAAATTTACCATATGATTTTATTAACGGAAATAGTAGATAAAAAATGACTATTGTAGCAGAGATATAACAAGTCATGCAATCTGATAGAGAGTAGGTAAATAGCATCTGAATATATGAACTAGAATCGAGCATATCTAGAGCAGACACTATAGCAAGAAGCTGTGGCAGAATATCAAACAGAAAGAGCATGAGAACATATGGTGCAGCAGTAGTGGAAGCACTAGTCTTGGGGTCGGTGTCGTTGCCAGCCATGTCGTCGAAGAGGTTGTCGACATCAGGGAAGAAGTCATCATTGGGGAAGTACTCGTCGGAGTCCGGGGCGTCCGTGACGAAGAAGTCAGTAGTCGCGTCCCCAAAAACTTTATCACCCTTCTCCCGTACAGGAATTAAAGAGGTGCAGTTTCGGAGGCCTACTGTCCTGACCTGCGGTGCATACCGCAAGCCGGGATGGGGAAGAACATAGCAGTAGCTCAGTGCTCAGAAACATGGGGGCGAGAAGGAATGTGTTATTCTGGTGTGTATCTCTGGCGAGGAGCGACCTCCCTTTTATAGGCACAGGAGAGAGAGGCGAGAGGGCAGCATCAGAAGGTGAGATGAAGAGACTTCGGCTGCACCATTCGCATTCAGTCTCCACTATGGAAAAAATCTTTTGAGCTTCCGTGTGACCTTTCGTATACAAGTTATGCGTGGCAAAATTTAGACATCGGCTCGGCTCATTCCCTCAACCCGCAGCGCGGCGCAGCATGTTGTGACGAGGCGGGCAGTGAAGGAGGAGCGCGCGTGAATGTCCCTCTTGTTTTCATGCTCATACATGTGGGGAAACATCCTCCCTTATAAGGAGGTCCAACTCCCACTTTAGTTCCATCTCTTGCCTTGCATGAATGGGCTGCGTGGGCCTCTAGGATTTATTAGGAATTTCTAAAACTGCTACTGGGCTGGCCCAAAATAGACAAAATTCCAGCAGTTTAATGGGAAAATTTTAAATTCCTTCACACCTTCACGAGGACTTCGACATGGTGATCCATTATCTCTGTTTTTGTTTCTTTTGTGGCTGATGCTTTCTCTGTTCTTGTCAACAAAGCAATTATGGACGGGAGTATGTAAGGTGTAAGGATATGTGGACGTGCACCGGTGATCTCTCATTTATTATTTTTGGATGATTTTCAATTATTTTTCCGGGCTTCCAAACAATAAACTACAATTGTCAAAGGTTTGTTGAACACTTGTGCAGTGGCCACGGGTCAACTTTTAACCCTTCAAAGTGTTCCATCCTTTTTTCTGATAACTGTTCGAGGACAGTGGCAAATGGCATTAAAAGAATCCTAGATATTAGAAAAGATGTCTTTGAGCCAAAGTATTTGGGCCTTCCATAGTGCCAGAAGGTAGGATGCACAAAGGTAGGTTTGAAACAACTGAAGCAAGAATTAGTAAGAAGCTAGTAGATTGGAGCGAATATTTCATGTACTTGGGTAATAAGGAGATTCTAACTAAGTCTGTTGCGCAAGCTATCCCCACATATTTTATGAGCGTCTTCAAATTGCCTACTTCTGTGTGTGGCGATTTAGCACGCATGATGAGACAATATTGATGGGGGGTTGACAAAGGAAAGAGAGAAATGGCTTGGCTCAGTTGGGATAAAATGCGCCTTGCAAAATCAAAGGGTGGCATCGGGGTTCAGAGATATGCGCGCTTTCAACCAAGCCCTGCTAGCTAGAAAGACATGGTGGATGATTGAAACCCCGGATAGTTTGTGTGCTCGACTACTTTGAGCAAAATATTATCCAAACGGAAATATTCTGGATACAATGTTTTCTGTTTGTTCTTTGGCTTCTGGAAAGGCATTGAGTATGGCCTTCAGCTAGTGAAAGAAGGAATTATTTGGAGAATTGTTGATGGCTCTATGGTACATACGTGACGGGATCCTTGCATACCTAGGGTTAACGACCTACGACAGATCACTCCGAAAAGAAACTGTCAGTTTAATCGAGTTTCAGATTTCCTTTTTGATCATGGTGGATGGAATCTGGAGTGTCTCCGGCAACATTTCTGGGACGTGGATGTGCAACAAATTTTGAGGATATGTACGTCGCTAAGGAATCATGTTGATTTCCTTGCTTGGTTCCCAGAGAAATCCTGAAGTTTCACTGTTAAAAGTGTCTATCATCTCACAACAAAAGACCATGACGACTCATTTGTGGGTGGGGCATCTAGTATACATTTGAGGGAGTACTATCTATATGTAATTTTATACAGTGAGCTAACACTACTGCAGGATGCTGCTAACGCGACACTATGATCAGAGATTCTTCTATGAAACTATGTGTGATGCATTAATCGCAAAACGGTGATGTAAAAAAACCTAAAAAAGATGCAAAACATTTGCGATGGCGGATACATCAAACACGGTTCAGATTTTAGTTGCGTGTGTGATGCGGGGCATACGGTTCAGTTCAATGAAATGTTTGTGATGAGGAAGAAGAACATAAACGGGCAGCCAAATGAAGGCATTTGCGATATATGGCATACAGTTCAGTCGGATTAACTGTTTGTGATGAGATGGGACAACAGAAACGGGCAGCCAGATGAAGGTGTGTGCGATTGAGGGCATACACTTCAAACGGATGAACTATTTGCGATTAGGCAACACAATAGAAATGGTCAGCCAGATCAACATGTTTGCGATTGACGGCATACACTTCACACAGATGAACTATTTGCGATTAACCACAACAAATAGAAATAGTTAGACAGATCAACGTGTGTGCGCTAGACGGGCACACATTCTAATTAAAAGAAGCATGCGCAATGGTAATAACGAGCGCGCACGATTGTTAGAACAAGACATGTGCTGACATCGCCTATTGCGGTGCATCCTATGGTGCAATCGCCATGTACGCTCCTGAGAAAGCGTGCCCACGTTACGCCGTCCGAGAATAGTGCCACACTTAGAAATTATAGAACTATCAATAAATTTTGAGCCTGTGTCCCGTCACATTCCAAATTACTACCATGCTATATTTAATTGCAGACCTGTTCACACCGATCAAAACCTAAACGGTTTCCCACTTAGGAGCATATTAGTACTCAGTTATAAATACTACTACAAGATGATTGCACATTCCTCCTCAACTCGATCCTCATCCACAAAAGCAAACAAGTCATTCATCGTCGTTCCCTTGCGTCTGCCATGGCCAGCATGAGTTTTGGGTCGAGAGATTACTACCAGGGAGAGGCGAGCATGAAAGCAGAATCACGAGAGATGTCCCGCCTCGCCGCGAAAGCAGCCGACATGTCCTACCGCACGGCTCTAGTAGCACAGAGGTCCCGTCGTGCCGTCGATGCAGCAGACTGGTCCGGCCACGCCGCGAAAGTAGCTGAGATGTACCGCTGCGGCCCGAATGCAGTAGAGATGTCCTCTTGTGCAGCAGCAACCTAGTAAAATGGCCCACGGGCAGGCGAGGACTCTCATAGGCGCATGCACGCTATGCTCGATGACCCGATGGGTCGGATCTCCGACTGGATGAAGCAGTAGGACGAGATGAATGCCTCGTTTGAAAGTGCTACCAGCGTCATCCAGGGACTAGGGGAGGAGAAGTTGAAGCTCCGCACCGAGCGCGACCTGCTGAGGGCGTAGATCGGCGGAACAACAAAGCAGCACGAGGAGACCACTGCCTTGTTGTAGAGGACCAGCGTCATCGTCAAGAAACTTATGGACGAGAATGCCATGCTCCACATCGAGTGCCAAAGGCTGGTGGAGAAATCCACAGATGCTCTCAAGCAGCGTCTTGAGGACACGAAAGAGCTCATCGCCGCTCGCCGCAGAGACTACTAATTCCCACGGCATGCAGCAATGCGTCAAAAAAGTAGAGATCAACGAGCCAGATCGTTGTCTTCCTTCTTCTTTTGCCCTTGTGTATTTCGGGCGTTGCCGCATGTGGCTTTTTTAATTATCTTCCTAAATGTGTAAGCCAATTATTATCCACTGTCACCATCCTTATATTCATAAGTCTTGTTATAAGTCGTACTCGATGCTATATAGGTCTGTCAGATCTTACATCAAGATCCGTGCAAAACTTTCTTTTCAGATCGGGTGCCATTAATGGAAAAGTTTGGAGGGAGGTGGGCCGCGGATAGAGGCCAAAGGGCTCTCCTCCCGATGAGCACGCGCAGGGGTCTGATCGCACGCCTCCCATACTCAAATAGCTACCCCGCATGGCACCTCCTAGCCAATAAAAAAGGGGACATGTGGCGACACGTAAATGGTAAGTAGAAAGCTCATGGTTTCAATAATACTTGTGTTTCCGATTTGTAATGTGACAACACTTGTTCCAAAATGACTTTGTTGATTGTTAATGTGTGCCCATTGCAAATCGGACAAAAAAATTACCACAACATGTTGGTGTCATGTCATGACACCATGCCAAGTTTCATGATTTCCAGGCGAGTTTTGGATTTACGGGAATTTTAAAACCAAGTTTCTCAATGTTTTCGGCCGATCCAAGACGCCCAGATGTTTGAATTCCATTCCCACTTCTTCCATGGGACCTAGAAATTCGCCTAAGTACACATAAATGATTTTCCGTCTAACTTTTGCGCACTGGAGCATGCGCTTGTACTTCAAATTTGAATTATGTGCATTAAATGTCTGGAAAATCAATTAAAGTATAAAAAAGGCCAAACAAACCCAGAATAATTCCAAAATTTATCATGAAACTCCTATTTGGTCTAAGCTGCATGTGTAAACAAATCAAGGCAGGAGAAGACAGTGTATGTCGTTTCGCACACGGAGGTGACACATTCCCTCTTGGAACCACGAGCCTTCTTGAGAGAAGCTCCAGTTTGCAAGAAGCTTATACCAAAGCTTGTCCCAATTCGGCCAAAAAAATTACCACAGCATGTTGGTGCCATGTCATGACACCATGACAAGTTCCATGATTTTTCAGGCGTGTTTTGGATTTACAGGAATTAAAAAACCAAGTTTCTCAATATTTCTGGCCGAGCCACGACGCCTAGATGTTTGAATTCCATAACCATTTCTTGCATGGGACCTAGAAATTCATCCAAGGACACGCATGTGATTTTTCAACCAACTTTGGTGCACTAGAGAATGCGCTTGTAGTTCAAATTTGAATTATGCACATTAAATGCCCAGAAATTCAATTAATATATAAAAAGGCCAAACGAACCCGGAATAATTTCAAAATTTAGCATGAAACTCCTATTTGGCCTAAGCTGCCTGTGTAAAAAAATTAAGGTGGGACAAGGCAGTGTATGTTGTTTCGCACACGGAGGTGACACGTTCTCTCTCGGAACCAGGAGCCTTCTTGAGAGAAGCTCCGGTTTGCAAGAAGCTTATACCAAAGCTTGTCCCAATTGGGCTAAAAAAATTACCACAATATGTTGGTGCCATGTCATGACACCATGCCAAATTTCATGATTTTCTGGCGTGTTTTGGATTTACAGGAATTAAAAAACCAAGTTTCTCAATATTTCTGGCCGAGCCACGACACCCAGATGTTTGAATTCCATTCCCATTTCTTGCATGGGACCTAGAAATCCACCCAAGGACACACATGTGATTTTTCAACAACCAACTTTGGTGCACTAGAGCATGTGCTTGTAGTTCAAATTTGAATTATGCACATTAGATGCCTAGAAATTCAATTAATGTATAAAAAAGGCCAAACGAACCCGGAATAACTCCAAAATTTAGCGCAAAACTCCTATTTGGTCTAAGCTGCTTGTGTAAAAAAATTAAGGCGGGAGAAGGCAATGTATGTTGTTTCGCACACGAAGGTGACACGTTCCCTCTCGGAACCACGAGCCTTCTTGAGAGAAGCTCCGGTTTGCAAGAAGCTTATACCAAAGCTTGTCAAAATGCGTCCAATTTTTTTACCACAGCATGTTGGTGCCATGAAATGACACCATGCCAAGTTTCATGATTTTTAGGCGAGTTTGAATTTACAGAAATTTAAAAACCAAGTTTCTCAATGTTCCCGGCCGAGCCACGGCGCTCAGATGTTTGAATTTCATTCCCATTCTTGCATGGGACCTATAAATTCACCCAAAGGCACACATGTGATTTTTCAACAAACTTTGGTGCACTGGAGCACGTGCTTGTAGTTCAAATTTGAATTATGCACATTAGATGCCTGGAAACTCAATTAATGCATAAAAATGCCAAATAAACTCGGAATAATTCCAAATTTACACATGACACTCATGTAGTTGCATGTTCAATGTACATAAATGTTCTAGCAATTCAAACACCATCTTTTCTCTCTGTAACACCATTTTGTCTTTCAAAACATAGTGAAAAAAATCAGGTATATCACAAACAGTTTACTAGCAAGAATCTTGTGGGATGCGATACAAAATATCTTGGTGCACCATCTTGTCTGGCTTAAGCAGGAACCTTCATCGTCCACAGTCCACCACCCGCGCTTGAACCACACTTGCGCGCCAGTTTCTCGCTGCACCGAGCGAATTTTTCTGCTACCGCGGAAATATCTATCTCCTTGCCCCCTCCCTCCCATCGAAAGCCACATTTCCATTGTTCCTCCTTGCTTTCCAAGTTCAAACCTTCACTGCTACTTACTGGCAGCTCAGCCTCCTCACCGCAGACCCTTCTTCTTGCAGCGCCGCTGACCCTGCTTCTTGCTGTGCGGCCTCGTCGATATGGTCAGGTAATCCACACCCCGCCCACACCATCCTCCTCCTTCCCCGTCCCACATGCCCTGACCGACGGCCCGCCACCTTCTGCCGAAATCACTGGCCCCGTCCTCCAATTAAGCACCGCCCACAACCATTTTGCACGCAGTATAACATGGATCTTAGTAGCATCTGGCAGCGGAGAAGCAAATCGCGGTCGCACGCACGCACGAGGTCGCTATGGCTGCCATGTGTGTCGACCGCCAGATCTTGGAGGAGCACCTCGTCTTCGAGGCCACCGTCGACACCACCACGCGGTTGTCTACTTTAAAATACAGTTCGTGATGTTTTCTCGAGGCCACCACTAGTGCCTTCTAGTGATTTGTCCTCTGTAATGTTAATATGCAATCTGATGTTTAGTTAACAATTTGGTCCTCTGAAATTTAATATTTAGTTAATAGTTTGGTCCAACAATTCCTACATTTCGTAGTATTGTTCTCAAGCATTCTTTGTTTTGTTAACTGTCTTATCTTCTAGTACATGTTCCCATTCTGCAATGTCGTGCTCAGTTAAATGTCTTGGTTCATTTGGTCTGTTGTCCATTTAAGTGTATGGTTCAATTCTGCAATTTGATTTTAATTTGTTGTGGGTACAATTTTGTATTATTATGCATGTGAGAAATAAATCAAATTTGGCTGTACTCAATACATATTCTACTGATAGTATGGCAACTCTCAGTTAACCTGATCAAGATCTTCCTTATGTGTGTTGTAGGGAAACAATGGGAGACACTATGATTTACCATCGAGGTTTGCTCATGCATGGTCCTTTCATTAATAGGACATTATTGTGCAGTTGCAGGAATCATTCTAATATTTAGGTTTCTTACAATTTGGTCTTGCACATGTAGGTCCTGCTGTCAGAGGCTTAGAGCCATTGTTCGACCCATTTCGCATATGGGGAAATGAGATGTCCATGAATATAAGTCAAGTCAAGAAACTCAGAAAGATTGTTAGGATGAAGAAACTTACGACGAATAACAACAAGATCTTTGTTTGCACAATGAAGAAGACATCAGTCAACTAAAGGATGGTACTAACTCTTTTACCTTGTTTTTACCCCTTGCGCCATTTCAAAATTTATAACAGTGATTTATGCATATCCTTGTTTTCAGTACTTTTCAAAGCAGTTCACCAATGATTACCTCTCAAACCACTTGCATGGTCAAGAGGCGAGGAAGGTATTCATTCAACACCCACGATACAATATTGAAGTCTTCCTGAAGAGGACAAAGGTTGGGCGGGCAATTATCCATAGCCACTAGCCTAAAGTTGCAAGGACATTCAACATCACCGAAGGCTCAATATTTGCCTTCTGCTTCCAGATGAGATTGATCTGTCCTTTTACCGCATATGATGCTACTTTCCAAAGGTTTTCGATGTTGCATGTGAAACTTGGTGCTGTTGTGTAATGGCGTAACTGAGTGCTGAAGCTATCTGATGTAATTCGATTATGAAATCCTGGCTGCCGTTATACGGATATGAAATATCTAGTGTGTTTTGTAAGAAATGTCAATTTTATTACTACATGGATTATCAATAATAGGCTAATTACCCTGCTTCTTGGGGTTTTCTATTGCAGATGGTTACTCAGACAGCACCGTGGGTGATGAACTCAACCAACCCACACGGTTTCTATAAATTAGGCGTGTTCGATCAACTAACAATCACACACGACTTCAGACAGAGAAATGTTTGCGCTAGGCCACCTTGCACTTTCCACCAAAAAAACTGTGTGTGATATACATAAGAACGGAAATGTTTTCTGGGATTCACCGTGTGAGATGTACATACGAACGAAAACGATTGGGTTTCGATGCCTCGCCCGATCGCACACGAGCTCATTTTTCCCCTGCCTGTGTGCTAGGAGGGCCTATCCCCGACGGTTTCTGGGTCGTGTGGGAAGGACCCCCCTATCGCAATCACTCACTTGGCGACAGTTCGAAACATCATCGAGGAAAGGGGTTAAAAACCGTTTGTATAACACATCTCTGCACCACTGTAAAGTCCCTCTGAAGATGAGGATGACTGCATGGAAGGCCGCGTCGGAAGCTCTTGCGACGGAACAAAACAAGTTGTTTCGCCATTTGGGCACTATAGATCATTGCAGGGTGTGTGGTCGTGAAAGCAAAGGCTCCTTTCATGTGCCAGTTGTGTGCACTCAGACGTGTCTAGTTAGGCAAATCATGCGTGGAATATGGCCATTGCCTGGGGATGATGTGCTAGTAGATAACTACAAAGAGTGGATATTGCATGTTTTGGCGATATGTGATAACAAAACTCGTGATATGGTAATTCTGCTTGTATGGAGGATATGGTAGCTACGTAATGACATTGTGCATGGGAAAGAAGTACCACCCATTGAGGTTGCTATGGAATTTCTAGATAGTTACTACAAATCACTTGGTCTTGCTAGGAATCATAGTATGGAGGAGATTATTAAAGGTAAAATGTTAATAGGTGTGACACCCTCGATTCAATCGTACACTAATCATACACGCAAATGTGTACGATCAAGATCAAGGATTCACGGAAGATATCGCAACACAACTCTAGACACAAATAAAATAATACAAGCTTTATATTACAAGCCATGGGCCTCGAGGGCTTGAATACATAAGCTTGAGTACAAACGAGTCAGCGGAAGCAACAATATTTGAGTACTGACATAAATTAATCAAGATCTACCTTAAGAAGGCTAGCACAAAAGCAACAATGATTGGAAAGGCAAGGCCTCCTGCCTGGGAGCGTTCTAAACTACTCCTGGTCGTCGGCGGTCTCCACGTAGTAGTAGGCTCCGTTGGGGTAGTAGTAGTTGTTGGTGGTGGTATCTGGCTCCTGGGATCCATCATATGGTCGTAGCAACCAGGTAGAATGGAAAAGGGGAAAAAGAGGTAGCAAAGCAAGCATGAGTACTCATCCAAAGTACTTGCAAGCAAGGATCTACACTACATATGCATCGGTATCAAAGAAATGGATAGTATCTGTGGACTAAACTGTAGAATGCCAGAATAGAGGGGAAAGCCTAGCCTAGGGCTGGAATTCGAGCCGAGTCGAGCCAGCTCGGCTCGACTCGCTAGAGCTCGTTTCGTTAACGAGCTAGCTCGACTCGACTCGTTATTATAACGAGCTCAAATCCAAGATTGGCTCGACTCGTATAACTCGCGAGCTGGCTTGTTTAGCTTGTTAAGCTCGTTAAAGATATGAACATAAAACCCTCAAATATTATAAAAATGATTATGTATATATTAAACATATATATCACTAACAATAGTAATTTCCTTGTAACACATGAGTCTCCTAGGCGGTTGGGCCTTCTACGACTAGGCCTTGTGTTGTGCGCCTAGGACATAGGGTGCTGAGTGGATGATCTTTTTTTATATTGGGAGTGGCTGATCTTTTGTACCAAGCCTAACGAGTTACACGAGTACTCATGAGATTGAATCGTTTAACTTGGTCTATAAATGATCTTGAACTAAAGCTTGGCTCGACTTGTTATTCTTCGAGTTCGAGTCGATTCGAGCCGATTCACGAGCTACTCGTTTAGCTCACGAGCTTCGAGTTTTTTTCTAGCCCTAGCCTAGCCTATCAAAGACTAGCATCTTCAAGCATCTTGCAGCATTTAGAAGAGTACAAAATAGCATATTAATTTTAACAAGTATATTGTAACATTAGCGCCCAGAGATCCTTTCTCGGCTCCCTGGGAGAAAGCAATCTCGGAGCCATCATATCCATTTCTCATGCCTCAGCATCCAGTTCTAGTTGTATTGATTGGGATACAACTCCAAGCGTCTGTTACCGCGGACACAACTATTCGAATAGATAGAATACTTCCCTGTAGGGGTGCACAAACTTACCCAACACGCTCAATCAACTCCAGCCGGAAACACCATCAGGCCATGACCGGCCTTGGCCGATCGACACGCCGTAGCCCTACCTAGGCTCAACAGAGAGGTCAGCACACTGGTCTACGTCCTAAGCGCGCAGGGGTCTTGGGCCCATTTCCCTTTGCACTCCTGCACGTTGCGAACACGACCGATGAGGAGAACTTGCTACCTCCTTAAACAAGGCAGCTCCTTACACAGTCCAACCCGACGCGCGCTGATACGTCTCCAACGTATCTATAATTTTTTGTTGTTCCATGCTATTATATTATCTGTTTTGGATGTTAATGGGCTTATTTATACACTTTTATATTATTTTTGGGACTAACCTACTAACCCAAGGCCCAGTGCAAATTGTTTTTTTTGCCTATTTCAGTGTTTCGCAAAAAAGGAATATCAAACGGAATAAAACCTTCGGGAGAGTTATTTTTGGAACAAACATGATCCAGAGGACTTGGAGTGGACATCAAGCAACCAACGAGGAGGCCACGAGGCAGGGGGCGCGGCTACCCCCTAGGCGCGCCCTCCCCCCTCGTGGCTCCACCGACCTACTTCTTCCTCCTATATATATATCCATATACCCCGAAAACATCCAGGAGCACCACGAAACCCTATTTCCACCGCTACAACCTTCTGTACCCAAGAGATCCCATCTTGGGGCCTTTTTCGGAGCTTCGCCGGAGGGGGAATCGATCACGGAGGGCCTCTACATCAACTCCATGGCCCCTCCGATGATGTGTGAGTAGTTTACCTCAGACCTTCGGGTCCATAGTTATTAGCTAGATGGCTTCTTCTCTCTCTTTGGATCTCAATACAATGTTCTCCTCGATCTTCTTGGAGAACTATTTGATGTAACTCTTTTTGCGGTGTGTTTTTTGAGACCCGATGAATTGTGGGTTAATGATCATGTTTATCTATAAACAATATTTGATTCTTCTCTAAAATCTTTTATGTGTGATTGATTATCTTTGCAAGTCTCTTCGAATTATCAGTTTGGTTTTGCCTACTAGATTGATCTTTCTTGCAATGGGAGAAGTGCTTAGCTTTGGGTTCAATCTTGCGGTGTCCTTTCCCAGTGACAGCAGGGGCAGCAAGGCATGTATTGTATTGTTGCCGTCGAGGATAAAAAGATGGGGTTTATATCATATTGCTTGAGTTTATCCCTCTACATCATGTCATCTTTCCTAATGCATTACTATGTTCTCATGAACTTAATACTCTAGATGCATGCTGGATAGCGGTCGATGTGTGGAGTAATAGTAGTAGATGCAGAATCGCTTCGGTCTACTTGTCGCGGACGTGATGCCTATATACATGCCTAGATATTCTCATAATTATGCACTTTTCTATCAATTGCTCGACAGTAATTTGTTCACCCACCGTAATACTTATGCTATCTTGAGAGAAGCCACTAGTGAAACCTATGGCCCCCGGGTCTATTCTCCGTTATATTAATCTCCTGTCAATAAGCTATTTCTATTACCATTTATTTTGCAATCTTTACTTTCAATCTATATCATAAAAATACCAAAGATATTTATCTTATTATTATCTCTATCAGATCTCACTCTCGTAAGTGATCGTGAAGGGATTGACAACCCCTTTATCACATTGGTTGCGATGTTCTTATTTGTTTGTGTAGGTACGAGGGACTTGCGTGTAGTCTCCTACTGGATTGATACCTAGGTTCTCAAAAACTGAGGGAAATACTTACGCTACTTTGCTGCATCACCCTTTCCTCTTCAAGGGAAAACCAACGCAGTGCTCAAGAGGTAGCAAGAAGGATTTCTAGCGCCATTGCCGGGGAGATCTATGCACAAGTCAAGACATACCAAGTACCCAACACAAACTCTTATCCCTCGCATTACATTATTTGCCATTTGCCTCTCGTTTTCCTCTCCCCGCTTCACCCTTGCCGTTTTATTCACCCTCTTTTCCCGTTCTCCTTCTCTCTTCCATTCGCCTCTTTTCGCTTGCTTCTTGTGTGCTTGTGTGTTGGATTGTTTGTCACGATGGCTCAAGATAATACTAAATTGTGTGATTTTTCCAATACCAACAATAATGATTTTATTAGCACTCCGATTGCTCCTCTTGCCGATGCTGAATCTTGTGAAATTAATGCCGCTTTGTTGAATCTTGTCATGAAAGATCCGTTTTCTGGCCTTCCTAGTGAAGATGCTGATACGTCTTCAACGCATCTATAATTTATGAAGTATTCATGTTATTATATTATCAACCTTGGATGTTTTATATGCATTTATATGCTATTTTATATGGTTTTTGGGACTAGCCTATTAAGCTAGAGCCCAGTGCCAGTTTCTATTTTTCCTTGTTTTAGAGTATCGTAGAAAAGGAAAACCAAATGGAGTCCAATTGACCTCAAACTTGACGGAGCTTATTTTTGGACCAGAAGAAGGCCATGGAGTAAAAGAGTTGGGCCAGAAGAGTCCCGGGCTGCCCACGAGGGTGGGAGGCGTGCCACCCTACCTCGTGGTCAGCCCGGAGACCCCCTTGACTTGTTCTCGATGCCAAAACCTCTTATATATACAGAAACCTCCAGAAATTAACCTAGATCGGAAGTTTCGCCACCGCAAGCCTCTGTAGCCACGAGAAATCAATCTGGGCCCTCTCTGGCACCCTGCCGGAGGGGGGCATCATCGCCGAAGGGCATGGAGGAGGATCCCCAAGGGGCCATCATCACCATGAAGGCCAAGGACCAAAGGGGAAACCTCTCCCCATCCAGGTGGAGGCCATGGAGGAGGTAGCACAAGGGGGAGAACTTCTCCTCCTCTCTCTTGGTGGCACCGAAGTGCCATCGAGAGGGGAATCTTTGCCGCGGTGATCGTCTTCATCAACATCAACATCATCATCACCCTCATCTCTTTTACGCGGTCCACTCTCCCGCACCCCGCTGTAATCCCTACTTGAACATGGTGCTTTATGCCACATATTATGATCCAATGATGTGTTGCCATCCTAAGATGTTTTGAGTAGATATCCTTTGTCTTTGGGTTGATTGATGATCTAGATTGGTATGAGTTGTATGTTTTACTTTGGTGCTGTCCTATGGTGCCCTCTGTGTCGCGCAAGCGTGAGAGATTCCCGTTGTAGGGTGTTGCAATATGTCCATGGTTTTCTTATTGTCTGCGTTGCGTGAGTGACTGAAACACAAACACGGATAAGCGGGACATGGCGTATGGGAATAAAGTGGACTTGATACTTTAATGCTATGGTTGTGTTTTACCTTAATGATGTTTAGAAGTTGCGGATGCTTGCTAGAGTTCCAATCATAAGTGCATATGATCCAAGAATAGAAAGTATGTTAGCTTTTGCCTCTCCCTCATATGAAACTGCAATAGTGATTACCGGTCTTGTTAACAATTGCCTAGGACAATTCCGCACACCGATCCACCATTATTCCACACTCGCTATTTATAATATTTAGTAATATATTCTAACTTTATGATAACAGCCCCTACTTTTATATTTTATCTCTCCGATATCATGCAAAGTTATCCTCTTCATACCCACAACGTATTTTATTTCTCGTTTCTAGTTGGAAGCAAACATCCGGTGTACGTAGAGTCATATCAGTGGCAGATAGGGCTTGAGATAATATTGATCTTACCTTTAGCTCCTTGTGGATTCGACACTCCATACTTATCACTTCCACCTTTGGAAATTGCTACGTTGATTCCCTGCACTTGGGGATTATCAAGCTCTTTTCTGGCGCCGTTGCCGGGGAGCAATAGAGCGGGGTTCATATTCTTGTGTATGCTTGTTTGCTTTCTTCACTAAGTAGATTTTGTTTTTCCTTTTTTGTTTCTGTTTAGTTGTGGGTGAAACATACAAAAAAATTACTTGCCTCTCATGCCTAAAAAGTTTTTCAAAAAGAGAAGTGATTGGAAAGTTATGCATTGAAGAAGTGAGGGTCGACGTTGAGCACTTGTGTTCATGCTCACGGAAACAATGTAGATTTTTTCATGGAAGTTTCTCTATAAGTAATTATCCCCTTATATATATCCTTTGTATTATAAAAATAATGTGCCAAGCTTTGGTTGTAGGATGATTAGATTGCTTGCTTACTATGTGCAGAACAAAAATTAGAAACTTTGTCTGTAGCGCGTGATTTTACATTTTTACTAGAAATTCAAATGGGTATGAAGCTTTTTGTACATTACTTCTGTACAAAATTTTCAATTTTTCAAATTTATCTAATAATTGTTGGAGTTACAGAAGTTTACTAAACCTCCAGATTACTACAGACTGTCCTGTTTTAGACAGATTCTATTTTTCGTGTGTTGTTTTCTTATTTTGATGCATCTATGGCTAGTATCGGAGGGTATGAACCATAGAGAAGTTGGATTACAGTAGATATAGTTCTAATATGAAATTGGAATGAGTTTGAAACAGTACCTAAAGGTAGTGATTTGCTTTGTTATACTAATGGATCTCACAAAGTTTTTGTTAAAGTTTTGTGTGGATGAAGTGTTCGAAGAACGAGGAGTTACTGATGTGAGAAGAATAAAGAGAGGAAAGATTTCAAGCTTGGGGATTCCCAAGGCACCCCAAGTAAATATTTCAGAGGATACTCAAGCATCTAAGCTTGGGGATGCCCCTGTTGGCATCACATCTTTCTTCTTCAACAAATATCGGTATACCTTGGTTTTTGTTTTGTTCACATGATTTGTGTCCTTTGTGTTTTTCTTTTTCTTTAAGAACCATGCTAGTATGAGATGTCCCTTCATAAATTTATAGAATACTTCATGTGCTTCACTTATATATTTTAAGCATGATCTTATAGAATTGCTCTTTGTGCCTCACTTAAATCTTTTGAGTATGGTTTTATAGAATGATCCATGAACTTCACTTATATATTTTGGAGTATGAATAATACTATAATCTAAAGTGGATCTGGAAGAGTGTCAACTTTAGTTAGTAATGATTCCACTATTCCGAATGAGAAGAATTTTGATTATGTGGAGAGTAGTAAAATTTATATGCTTGTAGATGATGAAAAGAATGCTTTGTGTGATGCTTATATTGTTGAATTCATTCATGATGCTACTGAAAATTATTATGAGGGAGGAATATATGCTTGTAGGAGTTACAATAATATCAAATTTCCTCTCTATGTGCTTAAAGTTTTGAAGTTATCCTTGTTTTTCCTTCCTATGCTAGTTGATCCTTGTTCCTATAAATTGTGTGCTCACAAAATCCCTAGGTGTAGGAAGTAAAATGTGCTAGTCATATTCTTCATGATGCTCTCTTTATTTTTCAGTTCTTATCTTTTATTTGAGCATCATTAAAATCATCATGCCTAGCTAAAAGGCATTAAAGAAAAGCGCTTGTTGGGAGAAAACCCAATATTTACCCTTACTGTTTTTGTGTGTTCTCATGATTAAGCTACTGTATTAATCATGTATTATATCTTTTGTTTCAATAAAGTGCCAAGTAAGACCTTTCGGAAGACTTGGGTGAAAGTTAATGTGATATTGCTGTAAAAAATAGAAACTTTGCGCTCACGAGATTACCTGCCATTTGTTACAGAAGAGTGCGATTGAGTTGATTATTTTTTCAGAATATTAATAGACAAATTCATCACATCCACCAATTTATTTCAGAATTTTTGGAGTAGCATAAGTATGGTTGGTGTCCAGATCATTACAGACTGTTCTGTTCCTGACAAATTCTGTTTTCATTGCATAGTTTGCTTGTTTTCTAGTTTCTATGGCTTATATTCCTCAATATAAATTGTAGAAATGATATGGTACAGTAAGCATTGTGTGAGAGCAATTATGATCCTTGTCTTTGACAGTACCAAAGTGAATGGTTTACTCCTTATCATACTAACCTATCTCACGAAGTTCCGTTAAGTTTTGTGTGATTGAAGTTTTCAAGCTTTGGTTGAGATATCGATATGAGGAGAATAAGGAGTGGAAAGACCCTAAGCTTGGGGATGCCCAAGGCACCCCAAGGTAATATTAAAGGAAGACTCAAGTACCTAAGCTTGGGGATGCCCCGGAAGGCATCCCCTCTTTCGTCTTCAAAAACTATCGGTATACCTTACTCGGAGCTATATTTTTATTCGTCACATGATATGTGTTTTGCTTGGAGCGTATTTTCAATTTTACTTGCTGTTTGAATAAAATCATTGGATCTGAAATCTTGAATGAAAAAGAATCCTCCCATGGCTAGTTAATTATTTGACTACTCTGTGTCCTGCACTTATATCTTTTTGGAGTAGTTTGTCATTTGCTCACGTGCTTCACATATATCCTATGAGTAAATGGTTGAATGAATTGAATATCATAAATCTGAATTTATATATGTTTGATATGCTTATACCATGGGGAGTAATGACTTCACACAGAATAAGTATAGGTAGTAAACTTATTGAAAGTTAGCAAACGTAGAATTGTCACTTGAACAATTCATGAAAGAATATTGAAGGAAGAGAGATTTCACATATAAATATACTATCTTGGACATCTTTTGTAATTGTGAGCACTCATTAAAATATGACATGCTAAAAGGTTGATGTCGGACAAGGAAGACAACGTAATGGGTTATGTTTTCTTATATCCGAAATAAAGTATATTGTCTTGGATCATCCAACATGTTGAGCTTGCTTTTACACCTCATGCTAGCCAAATTCTTTGCACCAAGTAGAGATACTACTTGTGCTTCCAAACATTCCTTAAACCAGTTTTGCCATGAGAGTCCACCATACCTACCTATGGATTGAGTAAGATCCTTCAAGTAAGTTGTCATCGGTGCACGCAATAAAAATTGCCCTCTAAATATGTATAATCTATTAATGTGGAGAAAATAAGCTTTATACGATCTTGTGATGTGGAAGAAATAAAAGCGACGGACTGCATAATAAAGGTCCATATCACAAGTGGCAATATAAAGTGACGTTCTTTTGCATTAAGATTTTATGCATCCAACCATAAAAGCGCATGACAACCTCTGCTTCCCTCTACAAAGGGCCTACCATTTAGTTTTATATTCTACCCTTATGCAAGAGTCATGGTGATTTGCACCTTTCCTTTTTACATTTTATCCTTTGGCAAGCACTGCGTGTTGGAAAGATCCTGATATATATATATATATATATATATATATATATATATATATATATATATATATATATATATATATATATATCCAATTGGACGTAAGTTATCATGAACTATTATTGTTGACATTACCCTTGAGGTAAAAGGTTGGGAGGCGAATCTATAAGCCCCTATCTTTCTGTGTATCCGATTAAGACTTTGAACCCATAAATATCACGTGAGTGTTAACAATTGTGAAAGATTAAATGATAGCTGAGTATGTGGAGTTTGCTAAATCAAAGTTCTGACATAGACCCTTCCTGAAAATAAAATGAATTGCAATTGTTTGATGACTGAGAATATAGTTTGTTAGTTTCAAGAAAAGTTTATGATCTATACTTTAACATGTGAATAGCATGTTACTTGATCAAGAAAAGTTTTATGAAAATGAGCTACTGTTATGATATATAATGATGCTAGAAAAAGTTATTGGAACTATCATTGATGAAACTTATGCACTTGCTAGCATTCACACTTCATAAATTATTTCTTTTATCATTTACCTACTCGAGGACAAGCAGGAATTAAGCTTGGGGATGCTGATACGTCTTCAACGTATCTATAATTTATGAAGTATTCATGCTATTATATTACCAACCTTGGATGTTTTATATGCATTTATATGCTATTTTATATGGTTTTGGGGACTAACCTATTAACCTAGAGCCCAGTGCCAGTTTCTGTTTTTTCTTCTTTTAGAGTATCACAGAAAAGGAAAACCAAACGGAGTGCAATTGACCTGAAACTTGATGGAGCTTATTTTTGGACTAGAAGAAGGCCATGGAGTAAAAGAGTTGGGCCAGAAGAGTCCCGGGCTGCCCACGAGGGTGGGAGGCGCGCCCACCCCCTGGGCGCGCCCCCTACCTCGTGGACAGCCCGGAGACCCCCTGACTTGTTCTTGACACCAAAACCTCTTATATATACAGAAACCTCCAGAAATTAACCTAGATCAGAAGTTCCGCCACCGCGAGCCTCTGTAGCCACGAGAAATCAATCTACGCCCTCTCCGGCACCCTGCCGGAGGGGGCCATCATCACCGGAGGGCATGGATGACGACCCCGGAGGGGCCATCATCACCATGAAGGCCAAGGACCAGAGGGGGAACCTCTATCCATCCAGGCGGGAGGCCATGGAGGAGGTAGCACAAGGGGGAGAACTTCTCCTCCTCTCTCTTGGTGGCACCGGAGTGCCATCGAGAGGGGAATCTTTGCCGCGGTGATCGTCTTCATCAACATCACCATCATCATCATCATCACTCTCATCTCTTTAACGCGGTCCACTCTCCCGCACCCCGTTGTAATCCCTACTTGAACATGGTGCTTTATGCCACATATTATGATCCAATGATGTGTTGCCATCCTAAGATGTTTTGAGTAGATATCCTTTGTCTTTGGGTTGATTGATGATCTAGATTGGTATGAGTTGTATGTTTTACTTTGATGTTGTCCTATGGTGCCCACTGTGTCGCGCAAGCGTGAGAGATTCCCGCTGTAGGGTGTTGCAATATGTCCATGGTTTGCTTATTATCTGCGTTGCGTGAGTGACTGAAACACAAACACGGATAAGCGGGACATGGCGTATGGGAATAAAGTGGACTTGATACTTTAATGCTATGGTTGGGTTTTACCTTAATGATGTTTAGACGTTGCGGATGCTTGCTAGAGTTCCAATCATAAGTGCATATGATCCAAGAAGAGAAAGTATGTTAGCTTATGCCTCTCCCTCATATGAAACTGCAATAGTGATTACCGGTCTTGTTAACAATTTCCTAGGACAATTCCGCACACCGATCCACCATTATTCCACACTCGCTATTTATAATATTTAGTAATATATTCTAACTTTATGATAACGGCCCCTACTTTTATATTTTATCTCTCCGATATCATGCAAAGTTATCCTCTACATACCCACAACGTAGTTTTATTTCTCGTTTCTAGTTGGAAGCAAACGTTCAGTGTACGTAGAGTCGTATCAGTGGCAGATAGGGCTTCAGAGAATATTGATATTACCTTTAGCTCCTTGTGGGTTCGACACTCCATACTTATCACTTCCACCTCTGGAAATTGCTACGATGATTCCCTGCACTTGGGGATTATCAGATGCCACAACCCATCTAAACAACTTTGTTGATTTGTGTGATATGCAAAAGAAGAAAGATGTGGATAATGATATTGTTAAATTGAAGCTATTCCCGTTTTCGCTTAGAGATCGTGCTAAAACCTGGTTTTCGTCTTTGCCTAAAAATAGTATCGATTCATGGAATAAGTGCAAAGATGCTTTCATCTCTAAGTATTTTCCTCCCACTAAGATCATCTCTCTTAGAAACTATATTATGAATTTTAAGCAACTTGATCATGAACATGTTGCACAAGCTTGGGAGAGGATGAAATTAATGATACGTAATTGCCCTACACATGGTTTGAATCTTTGGATGATTATACAAAAACTTTATGCCAGATTGAATTTTGCTTCTAGAAGTCTTTTAGATTCGGCCATGGGAGGCACTTTTACGGAAATCACCTTAGGAGAAGCTACTAGACTCCTAGATAATATTATGGTTAATTATTCTCAATGGCACACTAAAAGATCTACTAGTAAAAAGGTGCATGCTATAGAAGAAATCAATGTTTTGAGTGGAAAGATGGATGAACTTACAAAATTGTTTGCTAATAAGAGTGTTTCTTCTGATCCTAATGATATGCCTTTGTCTACTTTGATTGGGAATAATAATGAATCTATGTATGTGAATTTTGTTGGTAGGAACAATTTTGGTAATAACACGTATAGAGGTAATTTTAATCATAGGCCGTTTCCTAGTAATTCCTCTAATAACTATGGTAATTCCTACAACAATTCTTATGGAAATTATAATAAGATGCCCTCTAATTTTGAATCTAATATTAAAGAATTTATTAGTTCACAAAATAGTTTCAATACCTTGATTGAAGAAAAAGTGTCTAAGATTGATGAATTGTCTAGGAACGTGGATAGAATTTCTCTTGATGTTGATTCTTTGAAACTTAGATCTATTCCACCTAAGCATGATATCAATGAGTCTCTCAAAGCTATGAGAATTTCCATTGATGAGTGCAAAGAAAGAACCGCTAGGATGCGTGCTAAAAAATATTGCTTTGTGAAAGTGTGTTCTTCTAGTTTTGATGATAATAAGGATGAAGATATAAAAGTGATTGATGTGTCTCCTATTAAATTTTTGTTTTTCAATATTAATCTTGATAATTATGGGACTGGAGATGAGTCAACTTTAGTTAAAAGGTGCCCCAAAGATTCGGAGTTTTTAGATCTTGATGCTAAAATTGGTAAAAGTGGGATTGATGAGGTCAAAACTTTACATAGCAATGAACCCACTATTTTGGATTTCAAGGAATTTAATTATGATAATTGTTCTTTAATAGATTGTATTTCCTTGTTTGCAATCCGTGCTAAATTCTCCGCATGCTTATAATCAAAATAAGGCTTTTACTAAACATATCGTTGATGCTTTAATGCAATCTTATGAAGAAAAGCTTGAATTGGAAGTTTCTATCCCTAGAAAACTTTATGATGAGTGGGAACCTACTATTAAAATTAATATTAAAGATCATGAATGCTATGCTTCATGTGATTTGGGTGCTAGTGTTTCCACAATTCCAAAAACTTTGTGTGATGTGTTAGGTTTATGTGAATTTGATGATTGTTCTTTAAATTTGCACCTTGCGGATTCCACTATTAAGAAACCTATGGAAAGGATTAATGATGTTCTTATTGTTGAAAATAGTAATTATGTGCCGTAGATTTCATTGTTCTTGATATTGATTGCAATCCTACATGTCCTATTATTCTTGGTAGGCCTTTCCTTAGAACGATTGGTGCAATTATTAATATGAAGGAAGGGAATATAAGATTACAATTTCTGTTAAGGAAAGGCATGGAACACTTTACTAGAAATAAAATTAAATTACCTTATGAATCTATTATGAGAGCCACTTATGGATTGCATACCAAAGATGATAATACCTAGATATATTCTTGCTTTTATGCCTAGCTAGGGGCGTTAAACAATAGCGCTTGTTGGGAGGCAACCCAATTTTATTTTTGTTTCTTGCTTTTTGGTTCTGTTTAGTAATAAATAATTCATCTAGACTCTGTATATATGTGGTTTTATGCTTTTAATTAGTGTTTGTGCCAAGTAAAACCTTTGGGAAGACTTGGGGAAAGTCTTTGCGATCTTGCTGTAAAAAACAGAAACTTTAGCGCTCACGAGATTTGCTGCCATTTTTTACTGGAGAGTGAGATTAAGTTGATTCTTTTTGAAGATGATTAATAGATAAATTCCTCACGTCCAGAAATTTATTTTAGAATTTTTGGGATTACCGAAGTATTCTAAACCTACAGATTACTTCAGACTGTTCTGTTTTTGCCAGATTCTGTTTTTCGTGTGTTGTTTGCTTATTTTGATGAATCTATGGCTAGTATCGGAGGTTATGAACCATAGAGAAGTTGGAATATATTAGGTTTAACACCAATATAAATAAATAATGAGTTCATTACAGTACCTTATGATGGTGGTTTGTTTTCTTTTACTAACGGAGCTCATGAGATTTTCTGTTTAAGTATTGCGTTGTGAAGTTTTCAAGTTTTGGGTAAAGATTTGATGGATTATGAAACAAGGAGTGGCAAGAGACTAAGCTTAGGGATGACCATGGCACCCCAAGATAAAATTAAAGGACAACCAAAAGCCTAAGCTTGGGGATGCCCCGGAAGGCATCCCCTCTTTCGTCTTCTTCTATCAGTAACTTTACTTGAGGCTATATTTTTATTCACCACATGATATGTGTTTTGCTTGGAGCGTCTTGTATGATTTGAGTCTTTGCTTTTTAGTTTACCACAATCATCCTTGCTGTACACACCTTTTGGGAGAGACACACATGAATCAGAATTTATTGGAATACTCTATGTGCTTCACTTATATCTTCTGAGCTAGATAATTTCGCTCTAGTGCTTCACTTATATCTTTTAGAGCACGGTGGTGGTTTTATTTTATAGAAATTATTGATCTCTCATGCTTCACTTATATTATTTTGGGAGTCCTTTAGAACAGCATGGTAATTTGCTTTGGTTATGAAACTAGTCCTAATATGATAGGCATCCAAGATGGGTATAATAAAAACTATCATAGAAAGTGCATTAAATACTATGAGAAGTTTGATACTTGATAATTGTTTTGAGATATAAAGGTGGTGATATTAGAGTTGTGCTAGTTGAGTAGTTGTGAATTTGAGAAATACTTGTGTTGAAGTTTGCAAGTCCCGTATCATGCACGTATGGTAACCGTTGTGTAACAAATTTGAAACATGAGGTGTTCTTTGATTGTCTTCCTTATGAGTGGCGGTCGGGGACGAGCGATGATCTTTTCCTACAAATCTATCCCCAAGGAGCATGCGCATAGTGCTTGGTTTTTTATGACTTGTAGATTTTTGCAATAAGTATGTGAGTTCTTTATGACTAATGTTGAGTCCATGGATTATACGCACTCTCACCCTTCCATCATTGCTAGCCTCTTCGGCACCGTGCACTGCCCTTTCTCACCTTCAGAGTTGGTGCAAACTTCGCCGGTGCATCCAAACCCCGTTATATGATACGCTCTATCACACATAAACCTCCTTATATTTTCCTCAAAACAGCCACCATACCTACCTATTATGGCATTTCCACAGCCATTCCGAGATATATTGCCATGCAACTTTCCACCGTTTCATTTATGACACGCCTCATCATTGTCATATTGCTTTGCATGATCATGTAGTTGACATCGTATTTGTGGCAAAGCCACCATGCATAATTTATCATACATGTCACTCTTGATTCATTGCCCTTCCCGGTACACCGCCGGAGGCATTCATATAGAGTCATGTTTTGTTCTAGTATCGAGTTGTAATCATTGAGTTGTAAATAAATAGAAGTGTGATGATCATCATTAATAGAGCATTGTCCCAAATAAAAAATAAAAAAGAGAATAAAGGCTAAAAAAATAAAGGCCAAAAAAGGGACAATGCTACTATCCTTTTTTCCACACTTGTGCTTCAAAGTAGCACCATGATCTTTATGATAGAGAGTCTCTTGTTTTGTCACTTTCATATACTAGTGGGAGTTTTTTATTATAGAACTTGGCTTGTATATTACAACAATGGTCTTCCTCAAATGCCCTAGGTCTTCGTGAGCTAGCAAGTTGGATGCACACCACTTAGTTTCTTTTGTTGAGCTTTCATACATTATAGCTCTAGTGCGTCCATTGCATGACAATCCCAACTCCTTGCATTGACATCAATTGATGGGCATCTCCCTAGCCTGTTGATTAGCCTCGTCGATGTGAGACTTTCTCCTTTTTTGTCTTCTCCACATAATCCCCTATCATTATTCTATTCCATCCATAGTGCTATATCCATGGCTCACGCTCATGTATTGCGTGAAAGTTGAAAAAAGTTTGAGATTACTAAAGTGAAACAATTGCTTGGCGTGTCATCGGGGTTGTGCAACATGAGAGCATATTTGTGTGACGAAAATGGAGCATGACCAAACTATATGATTTTGTAGGGATGAACTTTCTTTTGCCGTGTTATTTTGAGAAGACATGATTGCTTAGTTGGTATGCTTGAAGTATTATTATTTTTATGTCAATATTAAACTTTTGTCTTGAATCTCTCGGATCTGAACATTCATGCCACAATAAAGAAAATTACATTGAGAATTATGCTAGGTAGCATTCCACATCAAAAATTCTGTTTTTATCATTTACCTACTCGAGGACGAGTAGGAATTCAACTTGGGGGTGCTTGATACGTCTCCAACGTATCTATAATTTTTGATTGTTCCATGCTATTATATTGTCTGTTTTGGATGTTAATGGGCTTATTTATACACTTTTATATTATTTTTGGGACTAACCTACTAACCCAAGGCCCAGTGCAAATTGTTGTTTTTTTTGCCTATTTCAGTGTTTCGCAGAAAAGGAATATCAAACAGAATCCAAACGGAATAAACCTTCGGGAGAGTTATTTTTGGAACAAACGTGATCCAGGGGACTTGGAGTGGACGTCAAGCAACCAACGAGGAGGCCACGAGGCAGGGGCGCGCCTACCCCCTGGGCGTGCCCTCCCCCTCGTGGGCCACTCGTGGCTCCACCGACCTACTTCTTCCTCCTATATATATTCAGATACCCCGAAAACATCCAAGAGCACCATGAAACCCTATTTCCACCGCCGCAATCTTCTGTACCCAAGAGATCCCATCCCGGGGCCTTTTCCGGAGCTCCCCCGGAGGGGGAATCGATCACGGAGGGCCTCTACATCAACTCCATGGCCCCTCCGATGATGTGTGAGTAGTTTACCTCACACCTTCGGGTCCATAGTTATTAGCTAGATGGATTCTTCTCTCTCTTTGGATCTCAACACAATGTTCTCCTTGATCTTCTTGGAGATCTATTCGATGTAACTCTTTTTGCGGTGTGTTTGTCGAGATCTGGTGAATTGTGGGTTTATGATCATGTTTATCTATGAACAATATTTGATTCTTCTCTGAAATCTTTTATGTATGATTGGTTATCTTTGCAAGTCTCTTCGAATTATCAGTTTGGTTTGGCCTACTAGATTGATCTTTCTTGCAATGGGAGAAGTGCTTAGCTTTGGGTTCAATCTTGCGGTGTCCTTTCCCAGTGACAGCAGGGGCAGCAAGGCACGTATTGTATTGTTGCCATCGAGGATAAAAAGATGGGTTTTATATCATATTGCTTGAGTTTATCCCTCTACATCATGTCATCTTGCCTAATGCATTACCTTGTTCTCATGAACTTAATACTCTAGATGCATGCTGGATAGCGGTCGATGTGTGGAGTAATAGTAGTAGATGCAGAATCGTTTCGGTCTACTTGTCGCGGACGCGATGCCTATATACATGATCATGCCTAGATATTCTCATAATTATGCACTTTTCTATCAATTTGTTGACAGTAATTTGTTCACCCACCGTAATACTTATGCTATCTTGAGAGAAGCCACTAGTGAAACCTATGTCCCCCGGGTCTATTCTCCTTTATATTAATCTCCCGTCAAAAAGCTATTTCTGGCACCGTTTATTTTGCAATCTTTACTTTCAATCTATATCATAAAAATACCAAAAATATTTATCTTATTATTATTATCTCTATCAGATCTCACTCTCGTAAGTGACCGTGAAGGGATTGACAACCCCTTTATCGCGTTGGTTGCGAGGTTCTTATTTGTTTGTGTAGGTACGAGGGACTTGCGTGTAGTCTCCTACTGGATTGATACCTTGGTTCTCAAAAACTGAGGGAAATACTTACACTACTTTGCTACATCACCCTTTCCTCTTCAAGGGAAAACCAACACAGTGATCAAGAGGTAGCACGCCCCACACAGTCGCTGACGTCTGAAGAGCTTCGACTGATACATACGACATAGAGTGCCCATACTTATTCCCGTGTGGTGCTCAGTGCAAAAAAGGCCAGGGGCCTCGGATCAAATATCCAAATCGTTGGTGTCTTGGGAGAGCGCGATAACGATCAATGATCCACGATATGTGGTCTCGTCACCCCGTCTCACGGACTTGCGACAAGGGCTAAGAATGCCCGGCCATGCCACATGGGAAACTCGTGGGTATCCTCTAGATCAACCCGACTACACATCAACTCGCGAGTACACTCACGGTCAACCCGACATCACAATTCTCTCGCGGGTACCCCTCGGGGCCGACCCAACTTCAGTCATGGTTCTATGGTAAGTCAAAGTAACTGTGTGTCCAAGACAGCAAGGGGGGAAACCCGAGGAATCACCCTCGATGGATTCCCACTCAATGTAACCCTCAAGATAGACTTGGAGGAATCACCCTCGATGGTCCACACTTGAAGGGTTGCACGACTGAGTCATTATCGGGAGTGGTGAAGGGGGAATCACCCTCGATGACCACGACCGAATAGCTACACTACAGGGTTAACATCGGAAATGCTGACGAGGTATCACCCTTGGCACTCGATAGTGACGCTGCAGAGTCATACAACTAAGGGGGGGGTGATGTGCGGTGTCGGGGGCTGGTCGTCCATCATGTTGCTTGAGTCATCGAACATAAAGCGGGACAACTGGGACAAGGTGAGGGGTCACTGATGGATCACTAGCCAACCTATACTAAGCAGTTTAGGATAAACGGGTAATGTATGAAAGCAGGTGACAAAACACAGGATATGCATCAGAATAGGATCATATAAAAGCAGTAGTAGTTCTAATGCAAGCATGAGAGGGAAAGAAATGGGTGATACCAGAATGATCAAGGGGGGTTTGCTTGCCAGGAAGCTCTGCAGAAAGATACAGACCCTCGACGGTTGATACGTCCATTTCGAATCATGTTTTCCTACTGTTATTTATTATGTTTTATGCATAGTAATGTTTTATGGAGTAATTCTAATGCCTTTTCCCTCATAATATGCAAGGTTCACACAAAGGGGGATAATACGGGCAGCTGGAATTTGATACGTCTCCAATGTGTCATATTATCACTCTTGGATGCTTTACAATCATTTAATAGCAACTTTATATCATTTTTGGGTCTAACCTATTGACTAAGTGCTCAGTGCCAGTTGCTGTTTTTTGCTTGTTTTTTACATCGCAGAAAATCAATATCAAATGGAGTCCAAACACCGCGAAACTTTTTGGAGAATTTTTATGGACCAGAATACCCAGGATGGGCTAGAGCAGCACCTGGTGGGTGCCTCGAGGGGGGCACAACCCACCAGGGCACGCCTGGGGGCCCAGGCACGCCCAGGTGGGTTGTGCCCACCTCAGTGGCCTCCCGCACCCCCTCTTTACCCTATAAATTCCCAAAAATTGCAGATACCCTTAGGGTTAACCTAGATCAGAAGTTCCGCCACCGCAAGGCTCTGTAGCCACCAAAAACCAATCTAGACCCCGTTTCGGCACTCTGCCGGAGGGGGAAATCATCACCGGTGGCCATCTTCATCATCCTAGCGGCGACCACGATGAGGAGGGAGTAGTCCACCCTCAGGGCTGAGGGTTTGTACTAGTAGCTATGTGTTTAATCTCTCTCTCTCTCTCTCGTGTTCTTGAGATGTCACGATCTTGATGTATCGTGGGCTTTGTTAATATAGTTGGATCATATGGTGTTTTCCCCTCTCTATCTTGTTGTGATGAATTGAGTTTTTCCCTTTGAGATTTCGTTGTTATCAGATTGAATACTTTTATGGATTTGAGAGCACTTGATATATGTCTTGCATATGAATACCCATGGTGACAATGGGGTATCGTATTGATTCACTTGATATATGTTTTGGCACTCAACTCGCGGATTCCCGAGGTGACATTGGGGTAATCTATGCATAGGGGTTGATGCACGTTCTTGTCTTTGTTTCTCCGATAGAAATCTTGGGGCACTCTTTGAAGTTTTTTGTGTTCGATTGAATCTTATGAATCTGAATTTGCTTTGGTGTTATTTTAGTATGAACTCTTGGTTAGATCGATCGGAAAGAATAGCTTCGTGTTATTTTAGTACAAACTCTAGGATAGATTGACCGGAAAGAATAGCTTTGAGGTGGTTTCGTACCCTACAAACAATTCCGTCTTGTGTTCTCCGCTAGATAGGAACTTTGGAGTGATTCTTTGGTGCACGTTGAGGGACGGTTATATGATCCAATTATATTAGCAGTGTTGAGAGATTGCACTAGCGAAAGTACGGACCCTAGGCCTCATTTTCAAGCATTGCAATACCATTTTTGTGCCCGTTTACTATTTGCTACCTTGTTGTTTTTATTTATTCAGATTATAAAATGTATATTTCTACCATCAATATTACACTTTTATCACCATCTCTTCGCCGAACTAGTGCACCTATACAATTTGCCATTGTATTGGGTGTGTTGGGGACACAAGAGATTTCTTGTATTTGGTTGCAAGGTCATTTGAGAGAGACCATCTTTATCCTACACCTCTCACGGATTGATAAACCTTAGGTCATCCACTTGAGGGGAAATTGCTACTATCCTACAACACTCTGCGCTTGGAGGCCCAACACGTCTACAAGAATAAAGTTGCATAGTAGACATGAAGCTATTTTGTGGCACCGTTGCTGGGGAGGTGAGTTCATGAAGGTATATCTTTAGATATTGTAATCAAATCTTTTAGTTTCTTGTTTTATCACTAGTTTGGTGTATAAAAGAAAACTACAAACAAATGGAACTGAGGTTGCATCATATTATTCATCTTTATAATGTATTTCATGAAAATGATGGAAAGGGAAATAATGCTCAATTGATAGAAGAATAATTCAATAGAATGTTTGGTATAAATGATGAGCATGATTGCAATGTTGTTAGTATGAATTCTTTGAATATCCATGATGCTAATGATATGCAAAGCCATAAGCTTGGGGATGCTATGTTTGATGAAGATGATATTTTTAGTCCCCCAAGTTTTGATGTGGAATTTTGTTATAATGATTTCATGCATCCTATTTATGATGATTATAATGATGAAAGTGGAGTTGGAGAGGTCATGACTTTATTTAGTGATGAATCCACCATTTTGGATGAGGCTTAAATTGACTATGATAACAAAGTTGCTATCTATGATGATTATGGTGATGACATGTATACTATAAAGAATAATTATAACCATGAAACATGTCATCATGATTTTAATTTTCACTCTCATGATACTTATTTTGTTGGGTTTGCTCCCACTACTATTCATGAGAATAAATATGCTTATGTGGAGAGTAATACAATTTCTATGCTTGTGGATCATGAAAAGAATGCTTTATGTGATAGTTATATTGTTGAATTCATTCATGATGCTACTGAAAATTATTATGAGAGAGTAACATTTGCTTGTAGGTATTGCAATAATATCAAGTTTTCTCTCTATGTGTTAACGATCTTGAAGTTTTGCTTGTTTTGCCTTCCTATGCTAGTTGATTCTTGTTACCGTAAGTTGTTTGCTCATAAAATCCCTATGCATAGGAAGTGGGTTAGACTTAAATGTGCTAGTCATATGTTTCATGATGCTCTCTTCATGTTTCATTTCTTATCTTTTATGTGAGCATCATTGAAATCATCATGCCTAGCTAAAAGGCATTAAAGAAAAGCGCTTGTTGGGAGACAACCCAACATTTACCCCTACTATTTTTGTGTCTTCACATGATTAAACTAATGTATTAATCATGTTTTCTTTCTTTCATTTCAATAAAGTGCCAAGTAAGACCTTTGGGATGGCTTACAGTGATAGTTGATTTGATCTTGCTGAAAAATAGAAACTTTTGCGCTCAGGAAACAATTATAATTTTTAACAGAAGTGTGATAAAATGCTGATTCTTTTCGCAGAAGATTAATAGACAAATTTCCCAGGCTTTCCTAAATTTTCAGAATTTTTGGAGTAGCAGAAGTATGGTTAGAGTACAAATTACTACATGTTGTTCTGTTTTTTACAGATTCTGTTTTCAATGCATTGTTTGCTTGTTTTCTAGTTTCTATGGCTTATATTGCTCAATATAAATTGTGGAAATGATATGCTGCAGTAGGAATTGTGTGGAAACAATTATGAATCTTGTCTTTGACAGAACGAAAGTGAAATGGTTTGCTCTTTATCATACTAACCTATCTCACAAAGTTCCGTTAAGTTTTGTGTGATTGAAGTTTTCAAGTTTTGGGTGAGATGTCGATATGAGGAGAATAAGGAGTGAAAAGACCCTAAGCTTGGGGATTCCCAAGTCACCCTAAGGTAATATTCAGGAAGATCCAAGCAACTAAGCTTGGAGATGCCCCGGAAGACATCCCCTCTTTCGTCTCCAACATTATCGGTAACCTCACTTGGAGCTATGTTTTCATTCATCACATGATATGTGTTTTGCTTGGAGCATCAATTTATTTTGTTAGGATTTTCTTGCTGTTATTTAGAATAATTTTTTGCATCTTTTATTTCAATAAAAGTGGCACTGATATCCTTTACTATGCTTATTTTACAAGTCTACATGTTGCTATTTGAAAACAGAAAGTTTACCGCTGTTGCAAAAATTCCCTAGAAAAGTTAGAATGTGATAAAATGTTGAAACTTGCAAAATAAGCTCAGATAAATTTTCTACAGTGTGGTAATTTTTCATAATCTTTGGAGTTTAATAAGTATTGATACTCTTGCATTCTTTACAGACTGTACTGTTTTGGCAGATTGCTATTATGTTTGCATATGCTTGCTTGTTTAATGATTCTGTTTGAGGATATGAGTATTAAATATGCAGAGGAATTTAGTGTGCAATGTTGAATAATAATTTTAGTGATTTTCTACATTAGAGAATGATAAGGTTTTTGCATTGGTTTATACTAACTTATCTCACGAGTTCTTGTTGAGTTTTTGTGTGGATGAAGCTTTTGAGATTTAGGAAAACCGTGATATAAGAGGAATTAAGGAGACACAAAAGCTCAAGCTTGGGGATGCCCAAGGCACCCCAATATAATATTTCAAGAAGTCTCAAGCATCTAAGCTTGGGGATGCCCCGGTAGGCATCCGACCTTTCTTTTTCAACAATTATCGGTTAGTACCGGTTGAGCCTAAGTTTTTGCTTCTTCACATGATGTGTGCTATTCTTAGAATGCCATTTTTATTTTGTTTTTTCTTTCTATTTTAATAAAATACTTAGATATGGAAGTTTTAAAAATAAAATAGAGTCCTGAAATAGTTGCCAGGGAGGCTAGGTAAGCGGCACGCACATCCCGTCAACGAAGCTCTTTTCTATAGAATTGCTCTAGTGCTTCACTTATATCTTGTTGAGCATGGTGTGCTTTAGCATTTTTTAATAAATTCTCTCTTGATTCAATTAAATTAATTTGAGAGAAATAAATATTATGCTCATGATCTTCACTTTTATCTTTTTGGAGTAGCTTGTCATTTACTCTTGTGCTTCACTTATATCCTGTGAGTAAATTGTTAAATAAATTGAGTGTTGTGTAGTTGAAATCATATCATGCCTAGTGGTAGCTTCACATTGGGTTTAGAAAGTGAAATCTTTTGAGGTTTGACAATCACAATATTGGTCATACAAGCAACTCACGAATAATTAGTATAAGGAAGAGAGTTTCACATGCAAATACACTATCATGGAAATCTTTTGTGATTGTGAGCCCCCATCAAAATATTATATGCCAAAATTGTTGATGTTGGACAAGAAAGACAATATAATGGTTTATGTTTGTTCATATTTATATAGAAGTTATATTGTCATAGATCCTTCAATATGTCGTGCTTGCCCCCCATATTTGCTAGCCAAAAACTCCGCACCAAGTAGAGATACTACTTGTGCATCCAAAAACCCTTGAACCCAAATCTTATTTTCAAGAGTCCACCATACCTACCTAAGAATTGAGCAAGATCCTTCAAGTAAGTTGTCATCGGTGCAATAAGGCAATAAAAATTGCTTCTAAAAGTGTTAGATCATTTAGTGTAAGAGAAAATTGAGCGTCGTACGAACTTGTGATGGCAAATAATAAAAGCGACAGACTGCATAATAAAGGTTGCTATCATAAGGGGCAATACAATGTGACATTCTTTTGCACTAAGGGGTTGAGCATACAAACAAATAAGCGCATGGCAACCTCTGCTTCCCTCTGTGAAGGGCCTATCTTTTACTTTTATGTATTTACTCTTATGCAAAGAGTCAAAGTTCTTCTCTCTATTCCTTTTTATTTTTCTCTTTTGGAAAGCATCATGTGGCGAGGAAAGATCTAGGCACATATATCCAGTTGGATATGGGTAGCATGAGTTATTATTGTTGACATCACCCTTGAGGTGAATACGTTGTGAGGCAAAATTATAAGCCCCTATCTTTCTATGTGTCCGGTTGAAACGTTTTGCTCATGAGTATGAGGTGAGTGTTAGCAATCATAGAATACTATATGATAGTTGAGTATGTGGAGCTCTTACTTAGACTCTGTTGAATAAGTTGAATTGCAATTGCTTGATGACTGAGAACATAGGTTGTTGAGTTTCAATAGAGTTCATTGTCTGAACCTTAACATGTGAATTGGTTGCTACTTTAACATCAGAAGTTTTATAAGAAATAATTGTTGTTATGATGCTAGGAAAAGTGATTGAAATTATCATTGATCAAACTTATGCACTTTGCTAGAATTCACACTTCATAAATTATTTCTTTTATCATTTACCTACTCGAGGACGAGTAGGAATTAAGCTTGGGGATGCTGATACGTCTCCAACATATCTATAATTTATGAAGTATTCATGCTGTTATATTATCATTCTTGGATGTTTTACTATCATTTTATAGCAATTTATATCATTTTTTGGGACTAACCTATTGACCCAGTGCCCAGTGCCAGTTGCTGTTTTTTGCTTGTTTTTTACATCACAGAAAATCAATATCAAGCGGAGTCCAAACACCGCGAAACTTTTTGGAGAATTTTTACGGACCAGAACACCCAGGATAGGCCAGAGCAGCACCTGGGGGGTGCCCCGAGGGGGGCACAACCCACCAGGGCGCTCCTGGGGGCCCGGGCGCGCCTAGGTGGGTTGTGCCCACCTCGGTGGCCTCCCGCACCCCCTCTTTACCCTATAAATTCCCAAAAATTCCAGAAACCCTCAGGGTTAACCTAGATCAGAAGTTTTGCCACCGCAAGGCTCTGTAGCCATTGAAAACCAATCTAGACCCCGTTCCGGCACTCTGCCGGAGGGGGAAATCATCACCAGTGGCCATCTTCATCATCTCGGTGGGAACCACGATGAGGAGGGAGTAGTCCACCCTCGGGGCTGAGCGTTTGCACCAGTAGCTATGTGTTTAATCTCTCTTTCTCTCTCACTCATGTTCTTGAGATGTCCCGATCTTGATGTATTGCGGGCTTTGTTAATATAGTCGGATCATATGGTGTTTTCCCCTCTCTATCTTCTTGTGATGAATTGAGTTTTTCCCTTTGAGATTTCGTTGTTTCGATTTGAATACTTTTATGGATTTGAGAGCACTTGATATATGTCTTGCATATGAATACTCGTGGTGACAATGGGGTATCGTATTGATTCACTTGATATATATTTTGGCACTGAACTCGCGGATTCCCGAGGTGACATTGGGGTAATCTAGGCATAGGGGTTGATGCACGTTCTTGTCTTTGTTTCTCCGATAGAAATCTTGGGGCACTCTTTGAAGTTCGTTGTGTTGGATTGAATATTATGAATCTGAATTTGCTTTGGTGTTATTTTAGTATGAACTCTTGGTTAGATCGATCGGAAAGAATAGCTTCGTGTTATTTTAGTACGAACTCTAGGATAGATTGATCAGAAAGAATAGCTTTGAGGTGGTTTCGTACCCTACAAATGATTCCTTCTTATGTTCTCCACTAGATAGGAACTTTGGAGTGATTCTTCGGTGCACGTCGAGGGACGGTTATATGATCCAATTATATTAGCAGTGTTGAGAGATTGCACTAGCGAAAGTACGGATCCTAGGCCTCATTTTCAAGCATTGCAATACCATTTTTGTGCCCGTTTACTATTTGCTGCCTTGTTGTTTTTATTTATTCAGATTATGAAAATATATTTCTACCATCAACATTACACTTTTATCACCATCTCTTCGCCGAACTAGTGCACCTATACAATTTGCCATTGTATTGGGTTTGTTGGGGTCACAAGAGATTTCTTGTATTTGGTTGCAGGGTCGTTTGAGAGATACCATCTTCATCCTACACCTCTAATGGATTGATAAACCTTAGGTCATCGACTTGAGGGAAAATTGCTAATGTCCTACAAAACTCCGCGCTTGGAGGCCCAACATATGTCTACAAGAATAAAGTTGCGTAGTAGACATGAGAATTCTGGACCTGAAAAAGCTACGTCAGGCCACCTATTCTGCACAACTCCAAATGAGTTAAAACTTCACGGAGATTTTTTACAGAATATTTAAGAATTATTGGATGAAATAACTACCAGAGGGGGCCCACTAGCTGGGCACAACTCAACTGGGCGCGCCCTGGTGGGTTGTGCCCTCCTCGGCCTACCTCCGGTGCCCCTCTTCTGGTATATAAGTCATTTTGACCTAGAAAAATGAGGGGAGGATTTTCAGGATGAAGCGCCATCGTCTTGAGGCGGAACTTTGGCAGGAGCACTTTTGCCCTCCGGCGGAGTGATTCCGTCGGGGGAACCTCCCACCCGGAGAAATCATACTCATCATCATCACCAACAACTATCCCATCTTGGGAGGGCAATCTCCATCAACATATTCAACAACAACATCTCCTCTCAAACCCTTGTTCATCTCTTGTGTTCAATCTTTGTACCCGAACCTTAGATTGGTGCTTGTGGGTGACTAGTAGTGTTGATTACATGTTGTAATTGATTATGCAAGGTATACACAAAGAGGGAGAATTCTGGCAGCTAGAAATCTGGACCTGGAAAAGCTACGCCAGGCCACCTATTCTGCACAACTCAAAACAAGCTAAAACTTCACGGAGATTTTTTATCAAATATATGATGAATATTGGAGTAAATAACTACCATGGGTGGCCCACAAGGTGGGAACAACCCACCTAGGTGCGCCGGGGATCCCAGGCGTGCTCTGGTGGGTTGTGCTCACCCAGGCCGACCTCCGGTGCCCATCTTCTGGTATATAAGTCATTTTACCTAGAAAAAAAATAAAGAGAGGACTTTTGGGACGGAGTGCCACTGTCTCGAGGTGGAACTTGGGCAGGAGCACTTTTGCCCTCGACGGAGCGATTCCGCCGGGGGAAGTTCCCTCCCGGAGGGGGAAATCATCGTCATCATCATCACCAACAACTCTCTCATCTTGGGGAGGGAAATCTCCATCAACATCTTCAACAACGCCATCTAATCTCAAACCCTAGTTCATATCTTGTGTTCAATCTTGTTACCGGAACTATAGATTGGTGCTTGTGGGTGACTAGTAGTGTTGATTACATCTTGTAATTGATTACTATATGGTTTATTCGGTGGAAGATTATATGTTCAGATCGAATATGCTATTTAGTACCCCTTTGATCTTGAGCATGCTTATCATTTGTGAGTACTTACTTTTGTTCTTGAGGTCACGGGAGAAGTCATGTCGCAAGTAATCATGTGAACTTGATATGTGTTCAATATTTTGATAGTATGTATGTTGTGATTTCCTTAGTGGTGTCATGTGAACGTCGACTACATGATTTTTCACCATATTTGGGCCTAAGGGAATGCATTGTGGAGTAGCATTTAGATGATGGGTTGCGAGAGTGACAGAAGCTTAAACCCCAGTTTATGCGCTATTCCGGAAGGGACCGATTGGATCCAAAAGTTTAATTCCATGGTTAGAATTTATTCTTAATACTTTTCTCATAGTTGCGGATGCTTGCGGGAGGGTTAATCATAATTAGGAGGTTTGTTCAAGTAAGAACAACACCTAAGCACCGGTCCACCCACATATGAAATTATCAAAGTAGCGAACAGAAATCGAACCAACATGGTGAAAGTGACTAGATGAAATTCCCGTGTATGTACCCTCAAGAACACTTTGCTTATCATAAGAAAACGTTTTGGCCTATCCTTTGCCTCAAAAGGACTGGGCTACCTTGCTGCACTTTTTTACTACTATCGTTACTTCCACGTTACAAATTACCTTGCTATCAAACTACTCTGCTACTTATAATTTCAGCACTTGCAAACATTACCTTGCTAAAAACCACTTGTCATTTCCTTTTATTCCTTGTTGGGTTTGACACTCTTACTTATCGAAGAGAGCTACAATTGATACCCTATACTTGTGGGTCATCAAGTCTATTTTATGGCGTCGTTGCCGGAGAGTGAAGCGCCTTTGGTAAGGAAACATTATTATAGTGTGCTGAAATTTATTGTCACATGTTACTATGGAAAACAATCCTTTGAGGGGTTTGTTCGGGGTACCTTCACCTCGATCGGAACCACAATTATCTACCCCTAAACCTATGATACGTCTCCATCGTATCTATAATTTTTGATTGTTCCATGCTATTATATTATCAATCTTGGATGTTTTATATGCATTTATATGCTATTTTATATGATTTTTGGGACTAACCTATTAACCTAGAGCCCAGTGCCAGTTTCTGTTTTTCCTTGTTTTTGAGTTCTATAGAAAAGGAATACCAAACGGAGTCCAATTGACATGCCAATTTTTGATGATTTTTTATGGACCAAAAGAAGCCCCCGGAGTAAAAGAGTTGGGCCAGAAGAGTCCCGAGCCATCCATGAGGGTGGAGGGCGCGCCCTACCCCATGGGCGCATCCCCGTATCTCATGGACGACTCGGAGACCCCCCTAATGTGAGACCGACGCCAAAAATTCCTATAAATACTGATACCTCCAGAAAATAACCTAGATCGGGAGTTCCGCCGCCACAAGCCTCTTTAGCCACCAAAAACTAATCGGGAACCTGTTCTGGCACCCTCCCGGAGGGGGGATCCATCACCGGTGGCCATCTTCATCATCCCGGCACTCTCCATGACGAGGATGGAGTAGTTCACCGTCGGGGATGAGGGTATGTACCAGTAGCTATGTGTTTGATCTCTCTCTCTCTCTCATGTTCTTGATATGGCACGATCTTGATGTACCGCGAGCTTTGCTATTATAGTTGGATCTTATTATGTTTCTCCCCCTCTATCTCCTTGTGATGAATTGATTTTTCCCTTTGAAGTTATCTTATCGGATTGTGTCTTTAAGGATTTGAGAACACTTGATGTATGTCTTGCATGTGCTTATCTGTGGTGACAATGGGATATTCACGTGATCCACTTGATATATGTTTTGGTGTTCAACTTGTGACTTGTGTGACCTTGTGAACTTATGCATAGGGGTTGGCACACGTTTTCGTCTTGACTCTCCGGTAGAAACTTTTGGGCACTCTTTGAAGTTCTTTGTGTTGGTTGAATAGATGAATATGAGATTGTGTGATGCATATCGTACAATCATACCCGTGGATACTTGAGGTGACATTGGAGTATCTAGGTGACATTAGGTTTTTGGTTGATTTGTGTCTTAAGGTGTTATTTTACTATGAACTCTAGGGCTGTTTGTGACACTTATAAGAATAGCCCAACAGATTGATCGGAAAGAATAACTTTGAGGTGGTTTCGTACCCTACAATAATCTCTTCGTTTGTTCTCCGCTATTAGTGACTTTGGGGTGACTCTTTGTTGCATGTTGAGGGATATTTATATGATCCAATTATGTTATTATTATTGAGATAACTTGCACTAGTGAAAGTATGAACCCTAGGCCTTGTTTCAGCGCATTGCAATACCGTTTTCGCTCACTTTTATCGTTAGTTACCTTGCTGTTTTTATATTTTCAGATTACAAAAACCTATATACCATCCATATTGTACTTGTATCACCATCTCTTCACCGAAATAGTGCACCTATACAATTTACCATTGTATTGGGTGTGTTGGGGACACAAGAGACTCTTTTCTATTTGGTTGCAGGGTTTTTGAGAGAGACCATATTCATCCTACGCCTCCCACGGATTGATAAACCTTAGGTCATCCACTTGAGGGGAATTTGCTACTGCCCTACAAACCTCTACACTTGGAGGCCCAACAACGTCTACAATAAGAAGGTTGTGTAGTAGATATCAAGCTCTTTTCTGGCGCCGTTGCCGGGGAGGCGAGTGCTTGTAGGTATATCTTTAGATCTTGCAATCGAATCTTTTTGTTTCTTGTTTTATCACTAGTTTAGTCTATAAAAGAAAACTACAAAAAATGGAATTGAGGTTGCCTCATATGCTTCATCTTTTTAATATCTTTCGTGAAAATAAGGATTCCGATAATTATGCCAAAATGTTAGAAGAAGAATGCATTAAAATGTTTGGCACTAATATTTGAATGATGAGCATGATTGCAATGTTGCTAGTATGAATTCCTTGAATATGCATGATGCTAATGATATGCAAAGCCACAAGCTTGGGGATGCTATGTTTGATGAAGATGATATTTTTAGTCCCCCAAGTTTTGATGTGCAATTTTATTATGATGAAAGCATGCCTCCTACTTATGATGATTATTGTGATGACACTTATGCTATAAAAAGTAGCGATGATTATATTTATGAAACTTACCATCTTGATTTCAATTTTCAATCACACGATAGTTATTTTGTTGAGTTTACTCCCACTATTTCGAATGAAAAGAATGTGGTGAGTAGTAAAATTTCTATGCTTGTGCATCATGAAAATAATGCTTTATGTGATGGTTATATTGTTGAATTCATTCATGATACTACTGAAAATTATTATGAGAGGGAACATATGCTTCTACATATTGCAATAATATCAAGTTTCCTCTCTATGTGCTTAAAGTTTTAAAGTTATGCTTGTTTTGCCTTCCTATGCTAGTTGATTATTATTCCCATAAATTGTTTGCTCAGAAAATCCCGATGCATAGGAAGTGGGTTAGACTTAAATGTGCTAGTCATATTCTTCATGATTCTCTCTTTATGTTTCAATTCTTATCTTTTATGTGAGCATCATTGAAATCATCATCTTTTATGAAGAAGACTATTGAATTCCAGTGGGATCTTTTGGAAAAAATTAAATGCAACTCTGAAGATTGGGAACTCGACAAAGGTAAAGAGTCAAGTATTAAACTTAAGTATGATTGTGTTAAATCTTTTATGGATACCGATGCTTTTCAAAAGTTCAGCACTAAATATTGACTTGATTCTGAGATAGTAGCCTCCTTTTGTGAATTATTTGCTACTCATGTTGATCTCCCTAAAGAGAAGTGGTTTAAATATCACTCACCTATTAAAGAAGAAATCAAAGAACCAGTACCAGTTAAAGAAGAAAATATACTTTATAATGTTGATCCAGTTGTTCCTTCTGCTTATATTGAGAAACCACCTTTCCCTGTTAGGATAAAGGAACACGCTAAAGTTTCAACTGTGGTTAACAAAAGCTATATTAGAACACCTAAACTTGATGAACAAATCAAAGTATAACCTAGTATTGCTATGGTTAAAGATCTCTTGGAAGAAGATATGGATGGGCATGTTATTTACTTCTGTGAAAAAGCTGCTAGAATTGCCAAACTTGATAAAAGGATAAACATAGACCTGTTGTTGGCATGCCCGTTGTCTCAATTAAAATAGGAGATCACTCTTATCATGGTTTATGTGACATAGGTGCTAGTGTGAGTGATATTCCTTACACATTATATCAAGAAATTATGAATGACATAACACCCGCGGAGATAGAAGACATAGATGTTACTATTAAACTTCTAATAGAGACACTATCTCACCAATTGGGATTGTTAGAGATGTTGAAGTCTTGTGAGGGAAAATAAAATACCCTACAGATTTTCTTGTTCTTGGTTCCCCACAAGATGACTTTTGTCCCATTATCTTTGGTAGACCTTTCTTGAACACCGTTAATGCTAGAATAGATTGTGAGAAACAAACTGTCGGTGTTAGACCCGAACACTTGCCTCAGATTGACTTCAATATATAATTGCTCCAGTGAATAACTAAAAAAAATTAGAAGGATGGTATTTTGGTGACGAGTCTCATGAGTTTATTTTTTTCAAGTTTAGTAGAAAGCTTCATGAAAAAGAATTGCCTAGTAAGGATGAATTAATCGGTCTTGCTTCTATTGCTGTACCACCTACTGATCCTTTAGAACAATATTTGCTAGACCATGAAAATGATTTACATATGCATGAAAGAAATGAAATAGATGATATTTTCTTTGAACAATGTCCTGTGCTTAAACACAATTTGCCTATTGAAACTCTAGGAGGTCCTCCTCCACCTAAAGGTGATTGATACGTCCATTTTGCATCATGTTTTCTTACTGTTATTTATGATGTTTTTATCCATAATAACGCTTTTTGGAGTAATTCTAATGCCTTTTCTCTCATAATTTGCAAGGTACATACCAAGGGGGAGAATTCTGGCAGCTAGAAATCTGGACCTAGAAAAGCTACGTCAGGTTACCTATTCTGCACAACTCCAAACAAGCTGAAACTTCATGGGGATTTTTTATAGAATAAATAAGAATTATTGAAGCAAATAACTACCAGAAGGGGGCCACCAGGTGGACACAACCCACCTGGGCGCGCCAGGGCCCCCTAGCGCGCCCTGGGGGGTTGTGGACTCCTCGGCCGACCTCTGGTGCCCATCTTTTGGTATATAAGAGATTTTGACCTAGAAAAATAAATAAGAGGAGGACTTTCAGGAGGAAGCGCCGCCGCCTCGAGGTGGAACTTGGGCAGGAGCACTTTTGCCCTCGGGCAGAGCGATTCCACCGGGGGAACTTCCCTCCCAGAGGGGGAAATCATCATCGTCATCATCACCAACCACTCTACCATCTTGGGGAGGGCAATCTCCATCAACGTATTCAACAACACCATCTCTTCTCAAACCCTAGTTCATCTCTTGTGTTTAATCTTGTTACCGGAACTATAGATTGGTACTTGTGGGTGACTAGTAGTGTTGATTACATCTTGTAGTTGATTACTATGTTTTATTTGGTGGAAGATTATATGTTCAAATCCAATATGCTATTTAATACCCCTCTGATCATGAGCATGTTTATCATTTGTGAGCAGTTACCATTGTTCTTGAGGTCACGGGAGAAATCATGTCGCAAGTAATCATGTGAATTTGATATGTGTTCGATATTTTGATAGTATGTATGTTGTGATTCCCTTAGTGGTGTCATGTGAATGTCGACTACATGACACTTCACCATATTTGGGCCTAAGGGAATGCATTGTGGAGTAGCAATTAGATGATGGGTTGTGAGAGTGACAGAAGCTTAAACCCCAGTTTATGCGCTATTCCATAAGTGACCGATTGGATCTAAAAGTTTAATGCTATGGTTAGAATTTATTCTTAATACTTTTCTCATAGTTGTGGATGCTTGCAGGAGGGTTAATCATAAGTAGGAGGTTTGTTCAAGTAAGAACAACACCTAAGCACCGGTCCACCCACATATCAAATTGTCAAAGTAGCGAACACGAATTGAACCAACATGATGAAAGTGACTAGATGAAATTCCCGTGCACCCTCAAGAATGCTTTGCTTATCATAAGAGACAGTTTTGGCCTATCCTTTGCCTCAAAAGGATTGGGCTACCTTGCTGCACTTTTGTTACTACTATTGTTACTTTCTCGTTACAAATTATCTTGCTATCAAACTACTTTGCTACTTACAATTTCAGCACTTGCAGACACTACCTTACTGAAACTACTTGTCATTTCCTTCTGCTCCTCGTTGGGTTCGACACTCTTACTTATCAAAAAGAGCTACAATTGATACGCTATACTTGTGGGTCATCAAGGCTATTTCTGGCGCCATTGCTGGGGACTGAAGCGCCTTTGGTAAGGAAACATTTATATAGTGTGCTGAAATTTATTGTTACTTGTTACTATGGAAAACAATCCTTTGAGGGGTTTGTTCGGGGTATCTTCACCTTGTCCGGAACCACAATTAGCGACACCTCAACCTACTGCACCTACTGAAAATATTGATGTTGAAATTCCTTCAGGTATGATAGAACAACTGCTAGCTAATCCTTATGCAGAAGATGGAACCAAACATCCTAATATGCACTTGATATATGTGGAACCAATTTGCGGATTGTTTAAGCTTGCAGTTTTACCCGGAGATAAAGTTATGAAGAAGCTTTTCCCTTTATCTTTGAAAGGAGAAGCATTGGCACGGTATAGGCTATGCAATGATATTGGATCATGGAATTGGAATCGTTTGAAATTGGAGTTCCACCAAATTTTTTATCCTATGCATCTAGTTCATCGTGATCAGAATTATATATATAATTTTTGGTCTCGTGAAGGAGAAAGTATCGCTCTAGCTTGGGGTAGGCTTAAGTCAATGTTATATTCATGCCCCAATCATGAGTTCTCAAGAGAAATTATTATCCAGAATTTTTATGCTCGTCTTTCTCGTAATGATCAAACCATGCTTGATACTTATTGTGCTCGTTCCTTTATGAAGAAGACTATTGAATTCCGGTGGGATCTTTTGGAAAGAATTAAATGCAACTCTGAAGATTGGGAACTCGACAAAGGTAAAGAGTCAGGTATTAAACTTAAGTATGACTGTGTTAAATCTTTTATGGATACTGATGCTTTTCAAAAGTTTAGCACTAAATATGGACTTGACTCTGAAAAAGTAGCCTCCTTTTGTGAATATTTTGCTACTCATGTTGAACCCCCTAAGGAGAAGTGGTTTAAATATCACCCACCTATTAAAGAATAAATCAAAGAACCGGTACTAGTTAAAGAAACTATACTTTATAATGTTGATCCAGTTGTTCCTTCTGCCTATATTGAGAAACCACCTTTCCGTGTTAGGATAAAGGAACATGCTAAAGTTTCAACTATGGTTAACGAAAGCTACATTAGAACACCTAAACCTGATGAACAAATTAAAGTTGAACCTAGTATTGCTATGGTTAAAGATCTCTTGGAAGAAGATATGGATGTGCACGTTATTTACTTCTGTGAAGAAGCTGCTATAATTGCCAAACCTGATAAGAAAGATAAACATAGACCCGTTGTTGGCATGCCTGTCATCTCAGTTAAAATAGGAGATCACTATTATCATGGTTTATGTGACATGGGTGCTAGTGTGAGTGCTATTCCTTACACCTTATATCAAGAAATTATGAAAGACATAGCACCAACAGAGTTAGGAGACATAGATGTTACTATTAAACTAGCTAACAGAGACACCATATCACCATTTGGGATAGTTAGAGATGTTGAAGTCTTGTGTGGGAAAATAAAATAACCTACTGATTTTCTTGTTCTTGGTTCCCCGCAAGATGACTTTTGTCCCATCATTTTTGGTAGACCTTTCTTGAATATAGTAATGCTAAGATAGACTGTAAGAAACAAATTGTTGGTGTTAGCTTTGGTGATGAGTCTCATGAGTTTAATTTTTCCAAGTTTAGTAGAAATCTTCATGAAAGAGAATTGCCTAGTAAGGATGAATTAATTGGTCTTGCTTCTATTGTTGTACCACCTACTGATCCTTTAGAACAATATTTGCTAGACCATGCGAATGATTTTCATATGCATGAAAGACATGAAATAGATAAAAATTTCTTTGAACAACGTCCTTTGCTTAAACACAATTTGCCTATTGAAACTCTGGGAGGTCCTCCTCCACCTAAAGGTGATCCTGCGTTTGAATTAAAACAATCGCCAGACACTTTGAAATATGCTTATCTTGATGAAAAGAAGATATATCCTGTTATTATTAGTGCCAACCTTTCAGAACATGAAGAAGAAAGATTATTGAAAGTTCTAAGGAAGCACCAAGCTGCTATTGGATATACTGTTGATGATTTAAAGGGCATTAGTCCCACTCTATGTCGGCACAAAATTAATATGGAACCTGATGCTAAACCCGTTGTTGATCACCAACGCCGGTTAAATCCGAAGATGAAAGAAGTGGTAAGAAAGGAAATATTAAAACTTCTGGAAGTAGGTATAATCTATCCCATAGTTGATAGTAGATGGGTAAGTCCTGTTCATTGTGTTCCTAAGAAAGGAGGTATAACTGTTGAGGGAGTCCTGGATTAGGGGGTGTCCGGATGGCCGAACTATACCTTCAGCCAGACTCCTGGACTATGAAGATACAAGATTGAAGGCTTCGTCCCGTGTCCGGAAGGGACTTTCCTTGGTGTGGAAGGCAAGCTTGGCGATACGGATATGTAGATCTCCTACCATTATAACCGACTTTGTGTAACCCTAACCCTCTCTGGTGTCTATATAAACCGGAGGGTTTTAGTCCATAGGACAACATATAGAACAACAATCATACCATAGGCTAGCTTCTAGGGTTTAGCCTCTCCGATCTCGTGGTAGATCTACTCTTGTACTACCCATATCATCAATATTAATCAAGCAGAACGTAGGGTTTTATCTCCATCAAGAGGGCCTGAACCTGGGTAAAACTTTGTGTCCCTTGCCTCCTGTTACCATTCGGCCTAGACGCACAGTTTGGGACCCCCTACCCGAGATCCGCCGGTTTTGACACCGACATTGGTGATTTCATTGAGAGTTCCTCTGTGTCGTCGCTATCAGGAAGGATGCCTCGCCCCGTATTTAAAGACGGCACTGTTGCTAAGGGAGCTTTGGCTGTCGGCCAAACCCTCCGGCTAGGTGGTTTTCTTATGACCACCTGTTCGGCTTCTGCACCGATGATGACCTCTCGAGCCATCGAAAACAATCTTCATGTCAACTTGGAACTCGCCGAGTAGTTAGATCCAATGGAGCTCTCCTCCATAAACGAGCTCTTGGATCGCATCGCCGCTGTGGGAGTCGCTACAGATTACGACCAGATTGGGCCTAAACCTGATCTAAGAGAGATTAACTCTCCCTAAGTCACCCATCACGTTGCTGTGGTAGAGGGATAGTGCGGCGACCCTTCATCTATCTTAAGGACTAGCTACGTCCAGATTCCCGATCCCTCCAAGCCGGATACCCGCGGAGGGGAGGATATCACTCAAGACCTGAACTTAGAGTCAGACGATGGGTTGGATTCATTGGACAACATCCAGGAATCCAAATTTTCGAGTTCGGAAATTCCTCGGCCTCTGAGCCTTAGATTGGGTGAGGCTTCGGATTTAATTCCACCCACCCACCCGAACATAAGCGATCTATCCCAAATCAGGCAAGAGCCCAAAGAAACAGTACATCATTATTGGGCTAGATTCCTCCTGGTTAGGAACAGGATAAGGGACTGCCGCGAGGAAGACGCAATCTCAATCTTCTGCAATAATTGCACGGATAAGGGAATCCTCAATGCCATAAGTCGCCGTGATATTACACGCTTCGCTGACTTGGCGTCCATTGTACGAAAATACTGTGCGATGGAAAGCGCTTGGAAAACCGAAATAAAATTTTGGGACGATTCGGCCCTGAATACAAACCCAGTCCGAAACAAAAGGGTGCATCATCGCCAGACACCCGGGTCAAACACCAAAAAGCAAAAACCCTTTACAGGGCATGGAACCGTACTGGAAGGATGGCTTAATGGACCCTGTAAAATTCACAGTACAGAGGAGCCACACCAACTCACAGCCTTAGAGCATGTTGGATACTCCGGCAGGTGTCCAAAATTGGCGAAGATCTCCTAATTTCGGAGGCCACAGAAAGCCACCCCAGAGACACCAATACGGTATTAACAGTCTTCAAGACTTTCGCATCAAATAATATGCGAAAAAGGACACTCCGCAGCCTTGCCGAAGTCTACAAAGTAGCAACAATAAACCCATGGAGTGACACGGCTATTACCTTTAACGCCAGTGATGAACCTAAATTCCGAACAGCCCGAGCACCACCCGCATTGGTCCTTAGTCCAATAGTGGACGACTTTCGTCTTACCAAGGTACTCATGGACGGCGGCAGCGGATTGAACCTCATTTATGAGGAAACCCTTCAAAAATGGAAATAGACTGGAACCGCATTGAGCGAAGCAGCACAACCTTTAGAGGAATAATCCCCAGTCGGGAAGCGCGCTGTACAGGAAAAATCACACTAGATGTGGTGTTCAGCACACCGGATAATTACAGGTCCAAAGAGGTCACGTTCCATGTGGCTCCGTTCAGCAGCGGTTATCACGCTCTGCTAGGGCGAGAAGCGTTTACAATCTTCCAAGCAATACCCCATTACGGGTACATGAAGCTCAAGATGCCCGCGCCTAACGGGATCATCACTCTCGCTAGTGATCCGGACATAGCACTCCGCCCTTTTGGTACTTTCGCTTATAGATGTATGCCTTTTGGCTTATGTAATGCACCTGCTACCTTTAAAAGATGCATGATGGCTATATTCTCTGACTTTTGTGAAAAGATTTGTGAGGTTTTCATGGACGAATTTTTTGTCTATGGATCTTCTTTTGATGATTGCTTGAGCAACCTTGATCGAGTTTTGCAGAGATGTGAAGAAACTAATCTTGTCTTGAATTGGGAAAAGTGCCACTTTATGGTTAATGAAGGTATTGTCTTGGGGCATAAAGTTTCTGAAAGAGGTATTGAAGTTGATAAAGCCAAGGTTGATGCTATTGAAAAGATGCCATGTCCCAAGGACATCAAAGGTATAAGAAGTTTCCTTGGTCATGCCGGTTTTTATAGGAGGTTCATTAAGGACTTCTCAAAAATCTCTCGGCCCCTGACTAATTTATTACAAAAAGATATACCATTTGTTTTTGATGATGATTGTGTAGAAGCATTTGAAATACTTAAGAAAGCATTGATCTCTGCACCTATTGTTCAGCCACCTGATTGGAGTTTACCCTTTGAAATTATGTGTGATGCTAGTGATTATGATGTAGGTTCTGTTCTAGGACAAAGAGTTGATAAGAAGCTAAATGTTATTCAATATGCTAGTAAAACTCTAGACAATGCTCAAAGAAACTATGCTACTACTGAAAATAATTCTTAGCAGTTGTATTTGCTTGCGATAAGTTTAGACCTTATATTGTTGATTCTAATGTAACTATTCACACTGATCATGCTGCTATTAAATATCTTATGGAAAAGAAAGATGCTAAACCTAGACTTATTAGATGGGTTCTCTTGCTACAGGAATTTGATTTGCATATTGTTGATAGAAAAGGAGCCGAGAACCCGTCGCAGACAACTTGTCTAGGCTAGAAAATGTGCTTGATGACCCACTACCTATTGATGATAGCTTTCCTGATGAGCAATTAAATGTCATAAATGCTTCTCATACTGCTCCATGGTATGCTGATTATGCTAATTACATTGTTGCTAAGTTCATACCACCTAGTTTCACATACCAGCAAAAGAAAAAGTTCTTCTATGATTTGAGGCATTACTTTTGGGATGACCCACATCTTTATAAAGAAGGAGTAGATGGTGTTATTAGACGTTGCGTACCTGAGCATGAACAGGAACATATCATACGCAAGTGTCACTCCGAAGCTTATGGAGGACACCATGCTGGAGATAGAACTGCACATAAGGTACTGCAATCTGGTTTTTATTGACCTACTCTCTTCAAGGATGCCCGTAAGTTTGTCTTATCTTGTGATGAATGTCAAAGAATTGGTAATATTATCAGACGTCAAGAAATGCCTATGAACTATTCACTTGTTATTGAACCATTTGATGTTTGGGGCTTTGACTATATGGGACCTTTTCCTTCCTGTAATGGATATACACATATTTTAGTTGCTGTTGATTACGTTACTAAGTGGGTAGAAGCTATTCCAACTAGTAGTGCTGATCATAACACTTCTATTAAAATGCTTAAAGAAGTTATTTTTCCAAGATTTGGAGTCCCTAGATATTTAATGACTGATGGTGGTTCACATTTTATTCATGGTGCCTTCCGTAAAATGCTTGCTAAATATGATGTTAATCATAGAATTGCATCTTCTTATCATCCTCAGTCTAGTGGTCAAGTAGAATTGAGTAGTAGAGAACTCAAATTAATTTTGCAAAAGAATGTTAATAGGTCTAGAAAGAATTGGTCCAAGAAACTAGATGATGCATTATGGGCCTATAGAACTGCATATAAAAATCCTATGGGCATGTCTCCGTATAAATGGTCTATGGAAAAGCATGTCACTTACCTCTCGAACTAGAACACAAGGCTTATTGGGATATTAAAGAACTTAATTATGATTTTAAACTTGCCGGTGAGAAGAGGTTTTTTGATATTAGCTCACTTGATGAATGGAGAACCCAAGCCTACGAAAATCCCAAGTTGTTTAAAGAAAAAGTTAAAAGATGGCATGACAAAAGGATACAAAAGCGTGAGTTCAATGTAGGTGATTATGTATTGCTATACAACTCTCGCTTAAGATTTTTTGGAGGAAAACTTCTCTCTAAATGGGAAGGTCCTTACGTTATCGAGGAGGTCTACCATTCCGGTGCCATAAAAATCAACAACTTCGAAGGAACAAACCCGAAGGTGGTAAACGGTCAAAGAATCAAACATTATATCTCAGGTAATCCCATAAATGTTGAAACCAATGTTATTGAAACCGTAACCCCGGAGGAATACATAAGGGACACTTTCCGGAATGTTTCAGACTCCGAGAAGGAATAGGTATGTGGTACGGTAAGTAAACCGACTCCAAAACAGTTTTTAAGGCAATACTTATCCGTCTTGGAATATTTAGAAAAATAGAAAAATAAGAAGCAGTCCGGGAAGGACACGAGGCCTCCACGAGGGTGGAGGGCGCGCCCTACCCTACTGGGCGCACCCCCTACCTCGTGGGCACCTCGTGTGCTCTCCGGACTCTGTTTTCGTACACAACACATATTTTGGTCGGTAAAAATCATTATATAATCTCCCGGGGGTTTTGACTCCCGTATCAAGCAAAAATCTCTTGTCTTTGTTTCGAGCTATTTTTCTGACAGATCTAGATTATCATGGCGTCTCCAAGTGCTCCCAAGGACAAGTTCTTTGAGAAGGTCATCAACCCTTACCTTGCGAAGGTGCAGCGACACCCTCAAACCATTGAGATGCGTGATGGGTTACTGCACATCCGTGATGCCAAGGGACCGAAGGGGACTGGAAGCATGGAGACGAGGCTCGAAGCAATGGAGCAACAAGTTTTCAAGTGTCAAGGGATGGTGGAGCGTGGACTCAACTCCAACCACATGATGATTGCAGAATTCACCAACAAACACAAGCTGGATGCCGACAACATCGGGGAGACCATCTTCAAGCTTCACGAGAAAATTGAGCACCTTCAAGCTCAAATCTATGACCTACAAAACCAAAACTTTGAGTATGAATATAGATTCAAAAGGATGAGTTTGGCTGCAGATTTGAGGATCCCGGAGACTCGGTCATCTTTCTATGATGGTGAGCCTATGCCTTGGAAGAAGGACGACAAGCCTACGCCATCAACAAAATCACCACCGTCTCCACCAACAAAGAAGATTTGAGTTTCTGGTATGGGCACTCCAGTCGGCAACTGCCAAGCTTGGGGGAGTGCCCCGGTATCGTATCACCATCACTTTTATCTTTACCGTTTTTCTTAGTTCGATCCTTTTGGTAATATCTTGATCTAGTAGAATAAAAGTTCTTAGTATGATCTAGTTGTGAGTTTTGCTTTATTATCCTTCTATGTAATCGAGTCCGTGAGCTATATAATAAAGATTGGTGTTGAGTCAAGGGCTTGATTATTTTGCCATGATCCTAAGTGAATAAAATAAAAGAGAAATAAATAAAAAGAAACAAAGGGATCATGTGAGTCTTATGGAGAGTAATGAGCTCACATAGAAAGAGTATGATGAATAAAAGTTGTTGAGGGTTGACAAACATAGTTTTGGTCATCGTTGCAATTAATAGGAAGTAATAAAGAAAGAGAGGTCTTCACATATAAATATACTATCTTGGACATCCTTTATGATTGTGAGCACTCATTAAAATATGACACGCTAAAGAGTTGATATTGGACAAGGAAGACAACATAATGGGTTATGTTTTTTTTACATTTGAGATGAATTATATTATCTTGGATCTTCCAACATGATGAGCTTGCTTTTCCCCCTCATGCTAGCCAAATTCATTGCACCAAGTAGAGATACTACTTGTGCTTCCAAATACCCTTAAACCAGTCTTGCCATTAGAGTACACCATATCTACCTATGGATTGTGTAAGATCCTTCAAGTAAGTTGTCATTGGTGCAAAGCAATAAAAATTGCTCTCTAAATATGTATGGTTGATTGGTGTGGAGGAAATAAGCTTTATACGATCGTGTGATATGGAAGTAATAAAAGCGAAAGACTGCATAATAAAGGTCCATATCACAAGTGGCAATATAAAGCGACGTTCTTTTGCATTAGGATTTTGTGCATCCAACCATAAAAGCGCATGACAACCTCTGCTTCCCTCTGCGAAGGGCCTATCTTTTACTTTTATCTCCTACATTGCATAAGAGTCATGGTGATCTTCACCCTTCCTTTTTACATTTTGTCCTTTGGCAAGCACAATATGTTGGAAAGATCCTGGTATATATGGCTAATTGGATGTGAGTTTTCATGAACTATTACTGTTGACATTACTCTTGAGGTAAAATGTTGGGAGGCAAAGCTGTAAGCCCCTATCTTTCTCTGTGTCCGATTGAAACTCCATACCCATAAGTATTGCGTGAGTGTCAGCAATTGTGAAAGATTATATGATAGTTGAGTATGTGGACTTGCTGAAAAGCTTTTATACATTGACTCTTTCCTATGTTATGATAAATTGCAGTTGCTTCAATGACTGAGATTGTAGTTTGTTAGTTTTCAATGAAGTTTACGATTCGTACTTGATATTGTGATTGAATTATTACTCTAGCATAAGAGATTATATGAAAAGAATTATATAAGTTGATGTTCTAAGAATGATCATGATGCCCTCATGTCCATACTTTATTTTTATCAACACCTCTATCTCTAAACATGTGGACATATTTTTCGATTTCGGCTTTTCGCTTGAGGACAAGCGAGGTCTAAGCTTGGGGGAGTTGATACGTCCATTTTGCATCATGCTTTTATATCAATATTTATTGCATTATGGGCTGTTATTACACATTATGTCACAATACTTATGCCTATTCTCTCTTATTTTACAAGGTTTACATAAAGAGGGAGAATGCCAGCAGCTAGGATTCTGGGCTGGAAAAGGAGAAAATATTAGAGACCTATTCTGCACAGCTCCAAAAGTCCTGAAACTTCACGGATGATGTTTTCCAAATATATAAAAAATACTGAGCACAAGAACCTCACCAGGGGCCCACACACTTCCCACTAGGGTGGGGGGCGCGCCCCTACCTCGTGGGCCCCCTGGTGGCCCTTTGGTGGCCATCTTCTGCTATATGGAGTCTTTCGATGGGAAAAAAATTAAGAGGCCATCTTCTCGGACGAAACTCCGCCGCCACGAGGCGGAACCTTGGCGGAACCAATCTAGGGCTCTGGCGGAGCTGTTCTGCCGGGGAAACTTCCCTCCCGGAGGGGGAAATCAACGCCATCATCATCACCAACGCTCCTCTCATCGGGAGAGGGCAATCTCCATCAACATCTTCATCAGCACCATCTCATCTCAAAACCCTAGTTCATCTCTTGTATCCAATTCTTGTCTCCAAGTCCGGGATTGGTGCTAGTAGGTTGCTAGTAGTGTTAATTACTCCTTGTAGTTGATGCTAGTTGGTTTAATTGGTGGAAGATCATATGTTCAGATCCTATACGCATATTAATACCCCTCTGATTATGAACATGTTTATGCTTTGTGAGTAGTTACTTTTGTTCCTGAGGACATGGGAGAAGTCTTGCTATTAGTAGTCATGTGAATTTGGTATTCGTTCGATATTTTGATGAGATGTATGTTGTCTCTCCTCTAGTGGTGTTATGTGAACGTCGACTACATGACACTTCACCATTATTTGGGTCTAGAGGAAGGCATTGGGAAGTAATAAGTAGATGATGTGTTGCTAGAGTGACAGAAGCTTAAACCCTAGTTTATGCGTTGCTTCGTAAGGGGCTGATTTGGATCCATATGTTTCATGCTATGGTTAGGTTTACCTTAATACTTTTGTTGTATTTGCGGATGCTTGCAATAGAGGTTAATCATAATTGGGATGCTTGTCCAAGTAAGGGCAGCACCCAAGCACCGGTCCACCCACATACCAAATTATCAAAGTACCGAACGCGAATCATATGAACGTGATGAAAACTAGCTTGACGATATTCCCATGTGTCCTCGGGAGCGCTTTACATCATATAAGAGTTTGTCTAGGCTTGTCCTTTACTACAAAAGGATTGGGCACCCTTGCTGCACTTTATTTACTTTTGTTACTTATTGCTCGTTACAAATTATCCTATCACAAAACTATCTGTTACCACTTATTTCAGTACTTGCAGAAAATACCTTGGTGGAAACCGCTTGTCATTTCCTTCTGCTCCTCGTTGGGTTCGACACTCTTACTTATCGAAAGGACTACGATAGATCCCCTATACTTGTGGGTCATCAACGTCATAAAGTACTTCTTTCCACCTTTTGTCAACACACCATTCATTCCACAAAGATCTAAATGTATGAGCTCTAGTGGTGCAAGATTTCTTGTTTCCGCAGTCATATGAGACTTACGAGGTTTCTTAGATTGCACACACACTTGACACTTAGATCCCTTGACAATGGTGAAACTGGGGATTAAGTTCAACTTCGCTAGTCGCGACATGCAACCAAAGTTAACATGCCAAAGACGTAAATGCCACACATTTGATTCACTATTATTGCAAACATGATTAACAACTTTATTGCAAACATCTGACAAGGATAAACGAAAGAGGCCTCCTGACTCATAGCCTTTATCGGCAAAAGTTCCATACTTGGATATTACAAATTTATTCAACTCAAAGACAAGCTTGTAGCCATCTCTACACAAAAGAGATCTGCTAACAAGATTTTTATTGACGGAGGGGACATAATGCACGTTCTTCAGCCGCACGATCTTCCTCAAAGTAAACTTCAGATCGACAATGCTAACACCACGAACAGAAGCACTTGAACCGTTTCTCATCGGCGCGGTTGAAGTCCTTGCGGTCTGATAAGACGAAAACATGGAAATATCACTGCAATTCATATTAGGACCCATGTCAATCAACCAATCAGGAGAATGACATACTGAAAGAATAGTGGGAAATAAAAATATACCATACCCAACATCCTTCATGTCAGTGTCACCAATGACAACATTAGCAGTCTTGCCGCCTTTCCCAAGATGATGCTTGTCATAACGATTAGGGAAACTAGAAGCCCAATGGTCAGGATCTTCGGACACATGACAAACACCTTTCTTCTTATCATTCTTCTTCTTGAAGTTGGTGTGTTGTACAACCTTGTTCTTCCTATCAAACTTTGATTTACCATCAAACTTGCCCTTGTTCTTGAACTTGTGGGGCTGGAAATTTTTCTTCTGTACCAGATTGGCACTAGATCCTCCCTCAATACCTCGAGCACGTGTGTCTTTTGCTCTCGCCTTTTCTTCCACATCAAGAGTACCAATAAGATCCGGAACGGAAAACTCATGTCTCTTGTGTTTCAGTAAGGTAGCAAAGTTCCTCCACAAAGGAGGAAGCTTAGTGATGATGCCTCCGGCAACAAACTTGTCTGGTAGCATACAATTGAAGTGCTGAAGTTCTCTAGCAAATGATTGTATCTCGTGAGCTTGCTCAACCACGGAGCGCTCTTCAGTCATCCTGCAGTCATAGAATTGTTCCATGATGTACAGCTCAGTGCCGGCATCCAAGACCCCAAACTTGGCCTCGAGTGCGTCTCATATATCTTTTCCATTGTCAATTGACGCATAAGCATCAACTATGTTCTCACCAAGAACACTCAAGAGAGCAGCCTTAAACAGAGTATCCATTTTCTGAAAAGCTTGTTCCTGTTGAGCATCATAATCTCCTTCAGGTTTTCCAAGAGTGGTGTCATAGCAACTCATGGTTTGAAACCATAAGACTGCTCTCACACGCCATCTCTTATAGTGGATACCCTCAAACATAGGAGGTCTCATGGAAGCAGCAAAACCACTCGAGGTAAATTGCCTTTGATTAGGTTTTTGGATTGTTGGAAATATGAGAAATTTACCATATGATTTTATTAATGGAAATAGTAGATAAAAATGACTATTGTAGCAGAGATATAACAAGTCATGCAATCTGATAGAGAGAAGGTAAATAGCATCTGAATATATGAACTAGAATCGAGCATATCTAGAGCAGACACTATAGCAAGAAGCTGTGGCAGAACATCAAACAGAAAGAGCATGAGAACGTACGGTGCAGCAGCAATGGAAGCACTAGTCTTGGGGTTGGTGTCATTGCCAGCCATGTCGTCGAAGAGGTTGTCGACATCAGGGAAGAAGTCATCATTGGGGAAGTACTCGTCGGAGTCCGGGGCGTCCGTGACAAAGAAGTCAGTAGTCGCGTCCCCAAAACTTTATCACCCTTCTCCCGTACAGGAATTAAAGAGGTGCGGTTTCGTAGTCCTACTGTCCTGACCTGCGGTGCATGCCGCAAGCCAGGATGGGGAAGAACGTAGCAGTAGCTCAGTGCTCAGAAACATGGGGGCGAGAAGGAATGTGTTATTCTGGTGTGTATCTCTGGCGAGGAGCGACCTCCCTTTTATAGGCACAGGAGAGAGAGGTGAGAGGGCAGCATCAGAAGGTGAGACGAAGAGACTTCGGCTGCACCATTCGCATTCAGTCTCCACTATGGAAAAAATCTTTTGAGCTTTCGTGTGACCTTTCGTATACAAGTTGTGCATGGAAAAATTTAGACATCGGCTCGGCTCATTCCCTCAACCCGTGGCGCGGCGCATCGTGTTGTGACGAGGCGGGCAGTGAAGGAGGAGCGCGCGTGAATGTCCCTCTTGTTTTCATGCTCATACATGTAGGGAAACATCCTCCCTTATAAGGAGGTCCAACTCCCACCAAACTAGCAATGTGGGACTAAACTTTAGTTCCACCTCTTCCCTTGCATGAATGGGCTGCGTGGGCCTCTAGGATTTATTAGGAATTTCTAAAACTGCTATTGGGCTGGCCCAAAATAGACAAAATTCCAGCAGTTTAATGGGAAAAATTTAAATTCCTTCACACCTTCACGAGGACTTCGACATGGTGATCCATTATCTTTGTTTTTGTTTCTTTTGTGGCCGATGCTTTCTCTGTTCTTGTCAACAAAGCAATTATGGACGGGAGTATGTAAGGTGTAAGGATATGTGGACGTGCACCGGTGATCTCTCATTTATTATTTTTGGATGATTTTCAATTATTTTTCCGGGCTTCCGAACAATAAACTACAATTGTCAAAGGTTTGTTGAACACTTGTGCAGCGGCCACGGGTCAACTTTTAACCCTTCAAAGTGTTCCATCCTTTTTTCTGATAACTGTTCGAAGACAGTGGCAAATGGCATTAAAAGAATCCTAGATATTAGAAAAGATGTCTTTGAGCCAAAGTATTTGGGCCTTCCATAGTGCCAGAAGGTAGGATGCACAAAGGTAGGTTTGAAACAACTGAAGCAAGAATTAGTAAGAAGCTATTAGATTGGAGCGAGTATTTCATGTACTTGGGTAATAAGGAGATTCTAACTAAGTCTTTTGCGCAAGCTATCCCCACATATTTTATGAGCGTCTTCAAATTGCCTGCTTCTGTGTGTGGCGATTTAGCACGCATGATGAGACAATATTGATGGGGAGTTGACAAAGGAAAGAGAGAAATGGCTTGGCTCAGTTGGGATAAAATGCGCCTTGCAAAATCAAAGGGTGGCATCGGGATTCAGAGATATGCGCGCTTTCAACCAAGCCCTGCTAGCTAGACAGATATGGTGGATGATTGAAACCCCGGATAGTTTGTGTGCTCGACTACTGTGAGCAAAATATTATCCAAACGGAAATATTCTGGATACAATGTTTTCTGGTTGTTCTTTGGCTTCTGGAAAGGCATTGAGTATGGCCTTCAGCTAGTGAAAGAAGGAATTATTTGGAGAATTGTTGATGGCTCTATGGTACATACGTGACGGGATCCTTGCATACCTAGGGTTAACGACCTACGACAGATCACTTCGAAAAGAAACCGTCAGTTTAACCGAGTTTCAGATTTCCTTTTTGATCATGGTGGATGGAATCTGGAGTGTCTCCGGCAACATTTCTGGGACGTGGATGTGCAACAAATTTTGAGGATATGTACGTCGCCGAGGAATCATGTTGATTTCCTTGCTTGGTTCCCAGAGAAATCCTGAAGTTTCACTGTTAAAAGTGTCTATCGTCTCACAACAAAAGACCATGATGACTCGTTTGTGGGTGGGGCATCTAGTATACATCTGAGGGAGTACTATCTATATGGAATTTTATATGGTGAGCTAACACTACTGCAGGATGCTGCTAACGCGACACTACAATCAGAGATTCTTCGATGAAACTATGTGTGATGCATTAATCGCAAAACGGTGATGTAAAAAAACCTAAAAAAGATGCAAAACATTTGCGATGGCGGATACATCAAACATGGTTCAGATTTCAGTTGCGTGTGTGATGCGGGGCATACGGTTCAGTTCAATGAAATGTTTGTGATGAGGAAGAAGAACATAAACGGGCAGCCAAATGAAGGCGTTTGCGATATATGGCATACAGTTCAGTCGAATTAACTGTTTGTGATGAGACGGGACAACAGAAACGGGCAGCCAGATGAAGGTGTGTGCGATTGAGGGCATACACTTCAAACGGATGAACTGTTTGCGATTAGGCAACACAATAGAAACGGCCAGCCAGATCAACATGTTTGCGATTGACGGCATACACTTCACACAGATGAACTATCTGCGATTAACCACAACAAATAGAAACAGTTAGACAGATCAACGTGTGTGCGCTAGACGGGCACACATTCTAATTAAAACAAGCATGCGCAATGGTAATAACGAGCGCGCACGATTGTTAGAACAAGATGTGTGCTGACATCGCTTATTGCGGTGCATCCTATGGTGCAATCGCCATGTACGCTCCTGAGAAAGCGTGCCCACGTTACGTCGTCCGAGAATAGTGCCACACTTAGAAATTATAGAACTGTCAATAAATTTTGAGCCTGCGTCCCGTCACATTCCAAATTACTACCACGCTATATTTAATTGCAAACTTGTTCACACCGATCAAAACCTAAACGGTTTCCCACTTAGGAGTATATTAGTACTCAGTTATAAATACTACTACAAGATGATTGCACATTCCTCCTCAACTCGATCCTCATCCACAAAAGCAAACAAGTCATTCATCGTCGTTCCCTTGCGTCTGCCATGGCCAGCGTGAGTTTTGGGTCGAGAGATTACTACCAGGGAGAGGCGAGCATGAAAGCGGAAGCACGAGAGATGTCCCGCCTCGCCGCGAAAGCAGTCGACATGTCCTGCCGCACGGCTGTAGTAGCATAGAGGTCCCGTCGTGCTGTCGATGCAGCAGACTGGTCCGGCCACGCCGCGAAAGTAGCTGAGATGTACCGCTGCGCCCCGAAGGCAGCAGAGATGTCCGCTCGTGCAGCAGCAACCTGGTAAAATGGCCCACGGGCAGGCGAGGACTCTCATAGGCGCATGCACGCTATGATCGATGACCCGATGGGTCGGATCTCCGACTGGATGAAGCAGTAGGACGAGATGAATGCCTCATTTGAAAGTGCTACCAGCGTCATCCAGGGACTAGGGGAGGAGAAGGTGAAGCTCCGCACCGAGCGCGACCTGCTGAGGGCGTAGATTGCCGGAACAACAAAGCAGCACGAGGAGACCACTGCCTTGTTGTAGAGGATCGGCGTCATCGTCAAGAAACTTATGGACGAGAATGCCATGCTCCGCATCGAGTGCCAAAGGCTGGTGGAAAATCCACGGATGCTCTCAAGCAGCGTCTTGAGGACACGAAAGAGCTCATCGCCGCTTGCCGCGGAGACTACTAATTCCCATGGCATGCAGCAATGCGTCAAAAAAGTAGAGACCAGCGAGCCAGATCGTTGTCTTCCTTCTTCTTTTGCCCTTGTGTATTTCAGGCGTTGCCGCATGTGGCTTTTTTAGTTATCTTCCTAAATATGTAAGCCAATTATTATCCACTGTCACCATCCTTATATTCATAAGTCTTGTTATAAGTCATACTCGATGCTATATAGGTCCGTCAGATCTTACATCAAGATCCGTGCAAAACTTTCTTTTCAGATTTTCTTTTCTCTCTCTTAAATCTCAGTTGAGTGAGACATAGCGATGCCATGAAACAGGGGCTCGAGCACCATTAATGGAAAAGTTTGGAGGGAGGTGGGCCACGGATAGAGGTCAAAGGGCTCTCCTCCCGATGAGCATGCACAGGGGTCTGATCGCACGCCTCCCATACTCAAATAGCTACCCCGCATGGCACCTCCTAGCCAATAAAAAAGGGGACATGTGGCGACACGTAAATGGTAAGTAGAAAGCTCACGGTTTCAATAATACTTGTGTTTCCGATTTGTAATGTGACAACACTTGTTCCAAAATGCCTTTGTTGATTGTTAATGTGTGCGCCTTTGCAAATCGGACAAAAAAATTACCACAACATGTTGGTGTCATGTCATGACACCATGCCAAGTTTCATGATTTCCAGGCGAGTTTTGGATTTACGGGAATTTTAAAACCAAGTTTCTCGATGTTTTCAGCCGATCCAAGACGCCCAGATGTTTGAATTCCATTCCCACTTCTTCCATGGGACCTAGAAATTCGCCTAAGTACACATAAATGATTTTCCGTCTAACTTTTGCGCACTGGAGCATGCGCTTGTACTTCAAATTTGAATTATGTGCATTAAATGTCTGGAAAATCAATTAAAGTATAAAAAAGGCCAAACAAACCCAGAATAATTCCAAAATTTATCATGAAACTCCTATTTGGTCTAAGCTGCATGTGTAAACAAATCAAGGCAGGAGAAGACAGTGTATGTCGTTTCGCACACGGAGGTGACACATTCCCTCTTGGAACCACGAGCCTTCTTGAGAGAAGCTCCAGTTTGCAAGAAGCTTATACCAAAGCTTGTCCCAATTCGGCCAAAAAAATTACCACAGCATGTTGGTGCCATGTCATGACACCATGACAAGTTCCATGATTTTTCAGGCGTGTTTTGGATTTACAGGAATTAAAAAACCAAGTTTCTCAATATTTTTGGCCGAGCCACGACGCCTAGATGTTTGAATTCCATAACCATTTCTTGCATGGGACCTAGAAATTCATCCAAGGACACGCATGTGATTTTTCAACCAACTTTGGTGCACTAGAGCATGTGCTTGTAGTTCAAATTTGAATTATGCACATTAAATGCCCAGAAATTCAATTAATATATAAAAAGGCCAAACGAACCCGGAATAATTTCAAAATTTAGCACGAAACTCCTATTTGGCCTAAGCTGCCTGTGTAAAAAAATTAAGGTGGGACAAGGCAGTGTATGTTGTTTCACACACGGAGGTGACACGTTCCCTCTCGGAACCAGGAGCCTTCTTGAGAGAAGCTCCAGTTTGCAAGAAGCTTATACCAAAGCTTGTCCCAATTGGGCCAAAAAAATTACCACAATATGTTGGTGCCATGTCATGACACCATGCCAAATTTCATGATTTTCTGGCGTGTTTTGGATTTACAGGAATTAAAAAACCAAGTTTCTCAATATTTCTGGCCGAGCCACGACACCCAGATGTTTGAATTCCATTCCCATTTCTTGCATGGGACCTAGAAATTCACCCAAGGACACACATGTGATTTTTCAACAACCAACTTTGGTGCACTAGAGCATGTGCTTGTAGTTCAAATTTGAATTATGCACATTAGATGCCTAGAAATTCAATTAATGTATAAAAAAGGCCAAACGAACCCGGAATAACTCCAAAATTTAGCACAAAACTCCTATTTGGTCTAAGCTGCTTGTGTAAAAAAATTAAGGCGGGAGAAGGCAATGTATGTCGTTTCGCACACGAAGGTGACACGTTCCCTCTCGGAACCACGAGCCTTCTTGAGAGAAGCTTCGGTTTGCAAGAAGCTTATACCAAAGCTTGTCAAAATGCGTCCAATTTTTTTTACCACAACATGTTGGTGCCATGAAATGACACCATGCCAAGTTTCATGATTTTTAGGCGAGTTTGAATTTACAGAAATTTAAAAACCAAGTTTCTCAATGTTCCCGGCCGAGCCACGGTGCTCAGATGTTTGAATTTCATTCCCATTCTTGCATGGGACCTATAAATTCACCCAAAGGCACACATGTGATTTTTTAACAAACTTTGGTGCACTGGAGCACGTGCTTGTAGTTCAAATTTGAATTATGCACATTAGATGCCTGGAAACTCAATTAATGCATAAAAATGCCAAATAAACTCGGAATAATTCCAAATTTAAACACGACACTCATGTAGTTGCATGTTCACTGTACATAAATGTTCTAGCAATTCAAACACCATATTTTCTCTTTGTAACACCATTTTGTCTTTCAAAACATAATGAAAAAAATCAGGTATATCACAAACAGTTTACTAGCAAGAATCTTGTGGGATGCGATACAAAATATCTTGGTGCACCGTCTTGTCTAGCTTACGCAGGAACCTTCGTCGTCCACAGTCCACCACCCGCGCTTGAACCACACTTGCGCGCCAGTTTCTCGCTGCACCGAGCGAATTTTTCTGCTACCGCGGAAATATCTATCTCCTCGCCCCCTCCCTCCCGTCGAAAGCCACATTTCCATTGTTCCTCCTTGCTTTCCAAGTTCAAACCTTCACTGCTACTTACTGGCAGCTCAGCCTCCTCGCCGCCGACCCTTCTTCTTGCAGCGCCGCTGACCCTGCTTCTTGCTGTGCGGCCTCGTCGATATGGTCAGGTAATCCACACCCCGCCCACACCATCCTCCTCCTTCCCCATCCCACATGCCCTGACCGACGGCCCGCCACCTTCTGCCGAAATCACTGGCCCCGTCCTCCAATTAAGCACCGCCCACAACCATTTTGCACGCAGTATAACATGGAGCTCAGTAGCATCTGGCAGCGGAGAAGCAAATCGCGGTCGCACGCACGCACGAGGTCGCTATGGCTGCCATGTGTGTCGACCGCCAGATCTTGGAGGAGCACCTTGTCTTCGAGGCCACCGTCGACACCACCACGCGGTTGTCTACTTTAAAATACAGTTCGTGATGTTTTCTCGAGGCCACCACTAGTGCCTTCTAGTGATTTGTCCTCTGTAATGTTAATATGCAATCTGATGTTTAGTTAACAATTTGGTCCTCTGAAATTTAATATTTAGTTAATAGTTTGGTCCAACAATTCCTACATTTCGTAGTATTGTTCTCAAGCATTCTTTGTTTTGTTAACTGTCTTATCTTCTAGTACATGTTCCCATTCTGCAATGTCGTGCTCAGTTAAATGTCTTGGTTCATTTGGTCTGTTGTCCATTTAAGTGTATGGTTCAATTCTGCAATTTGATTTTAATTTGTTGTGGGTACAATTTTGTATTATTATGCGTGTGAGAAATAAATCAAATTTGGCTGTACTCAATACATATTCTACTGATAGTATGGCAACTCTCAGTTAACCTGATCAAGATCTTCCTTATGTGTGTTGTAGGGAAACAATGGGAGACACTACGATTTACCATCGAGGTTTGCTCATGCATGGTCCTTTCATTAATAGGACATTATTGTGCAGTTGCAGGAATCATTCTAATATTTAGGTTTCTTACAATTTGGTCTTGCACATGTAGGTCCTGCTGTCAGAGGCTTAGAGCCATTGTTCGACCCATTTCACATATGGGGAAATGAGATGTCCATGAATATAAGTCAAGTCAAGAAACTCAGAAAGATTGTTAGGATGAAGAAACTTACGATGAATAACAACAAGATCTTTGTTTGCACAATGAAGAAGACATCAGTCAACTAAAGGATGGTACTAACTCTTTTACCTTGTTTTTACCCCTTGCGCCATTTCAAAATTTATAACAGTGATTTATGCATATCCTTGTTTTCAGTACTTTTCAAAGCAGTTCACCAATGATTACCTCTCAAACCACTTGCATGGTCAAGAGGCGAGGAAGGTATTCATTCAACACCCACGATACAATATTGAAGTCTTCCTGAAGAGGACAAAGGTTGGGCGGGCAATTATCCATAGCCACTAGCCTAAAGTTGCAAGGACATTCAACATCACCGAAGGCTCAATATTTGCCTTCTGCTTCCAGATGAGATTGATCTATCTTTTTACCACATATGATGCTACTTTCCAAAGGTTTTTGATGTTGCATGTGAAACTTGGTGCTGTTGTGTAATGGCGTAACCAAGTGCTGAAGCTATCTGATGTAATTCGATTATGAAATCATGGCTGCCGTTATACGGATATGAAATATCTAGTGTGTTTTGTAAGAAATGTCAATTTTATTACTACATGGATTATCAATAATAGGCTAATTACCCTGCTTCTTGGGGTTTTCTATTGCAGACGGTTACTCAGACAGCACCGTGGGTGATGAACTCAACCAACCCACATGGTTTTTAGAAAGTAGGCGTGTTCGATCAACTAACAATCACACACGACTTCAGACAGAGAAATGTTTGCGTTAGGCCACCTTGCACTTTCCACCAAAAAAACTGTGTGTGATATACATACGAACGGAAATGTTTTCTGGGATTCACCGTGTGAGATGTACATATGAACGGAAACGATTGGGTTTCGATGCCTCGCCCAATCGCACACGAGCTCATTTTGCCCCTGCCTGTGTGCTAGGAGGGCCTATCCCCGACGGTTTCTGGGTCGTGTGGGAAGGACCCCCTATCGCAATCACTCACTTGGCGACAGTTCGAAACATCGTCGAGGAAAGGGGTTAAAAACCGTTTGTATAACACATCTCTACACCAGTGTAAAGTCCCTCTGAAGATGAGGATGACTGCATGGAAGGCCGCGTCGGAAGCTCTTGCGACGGAACAAAACAAGTTGTTTCGCCATTTGGGCACTATAGATCATTGCAGGGTGTGTGGTCGTGAAAGCAAAGGCTCCTTTCATGCGCCAGTTGTGTGCACTCAGACGTGTCTAGTTAGGCAAATCATGCATGGAATATGACCATTGCCTGGGGATGATGTGCTAGTAGATAACTACAAAGAGTGGATATTGCATGTTTTGGCGATATGTGATAACAAAACTCATGATATGGTAATTCTGCTTGTATGGAGGATATGGTAGCTACGTAATGACATTGTGCATGGGAAAGAAGTACCACCCATTGAGGTTGCTATGGAATTTCTAGATAGTTACTACAAATCACTTGATCTTGCTAGGAATCATAGTATGGAGGAGATTATTGAAGGTAAAATGTTAATAGGTGTGACACCCTCGATTCAATCGTACACTAATCATACACGCAAATGTGTACGATCAAGATCAAGGATTCACGGGAAGATATCGCAACACAACTCTAGACACAAATAAAATAATACAAGCTTTATATTACAAGCCATGGGCCTCGAGGGCTTGAATACATAAGCTTGAGTACAAACGAGTCAGCGGAAGCAACAATATTTGAGTACTGACATAAATTAATCAAGATCTACCTTAAGAAGGCTAGCACAAAAGCAACAACGATTGAAAAGGCAAGGCCTCCTGCCTGGGAGCGTTCTAAACTACTCCTGGTCGTCGGCGGTCTCCACGTAGTAGTAGGCTCCATTGGGGTAGTAGTAGTTGTTGGTGGTATCTGGTTCCTGGGATCCATCATATGGTTGTAGCAACCAGGTAGAATGGAAAAGGGGAAAAAGAGGTAGCAAAGCAAGCATGAGTACTCATCCAAAGTACTCGCAAGCAAGGATCTACACTACATATGCATCGGTATCAAAGAAATGGATGGTATTTATGGACTAATCTGTAGAATGGTAGAATAGAGGGGAAAGCCTAGCCTAGGGCTGGAATTCGAGCCGAGCCAGCTCGGCTCGACTCGCTAGAGCTCGTTTCGTTAACGAGCTAGCTCGACTCGACTCGTTATTATAACGAGCTCAAATCCAAGATTGGCTCGACTCATATAACTCGCGAGCTGGCTTGTTTAGCTTGTTAAGCTCGTTAAAGATATGAACATAAAACCCTCAAATATTATAAAAATGATTATGTATATATTAAACATATATATCACTAACAATAGTAATTTCCTTGTAACACATGAGTCTCCTAGGCAGTTGGGCCTTCTACGACTAGGCCTTGTGTTGTGCGCCTAGGACATAGGGTGCTGAGTGGCTGATCTTTTTTTATATTGGGAGTGGCTGATCTTTTGTACCAAGACTAACGAATTACACGAGTACTCATGAGATTGAATCGTTTAACTTGGTCTATAAACGATCTTGAACTAAAGCTTGGATCGACTTGTTATTCTTCGAGTTCGAGTCGATTCGAGCCGAGTCACAAGCTACTCGTTTAGCTCACGAGCTTCGAGCTTTTTTTCCAGCCCTAGCCTGGCCTATCAAAGACTAGCATCTTCAAGCATCTTGCAGCATTTAAAAGAGTAAAAAATAGCATATTATTTTTAACAAGTATGTTGTAACATTAGCGCCCAGAGATCCTTTCTCGGCTCCCTGGGAGAAAGCAGTCCCGGAGCCATCATATCCATTTCTCATGCCCCAGCATCCAGTTCTAGTTGTATTGATCGGGATACAACTCCGAGCGTCTGTTACCGCGGACACAACTATTCGAATAGATAGAATACTTCCCTGTAGGGGTGCACAAACTTACCCAACACGCTCGATCAACTCCAGCCGGAAACACCATCAGGCCATGACCGGCCTCGGCCGATCGACACGCCGTAGCCCTACCAAGGCTCAACAGAGAGGTCAGCACGCTGGTCTACGTCCTAAGCGTGCAGGGGTCTTGGGCCCATTGCCCTTTGCACTCCTGCACGTTGCGAACACGGCCGATGAGGAGAACTTGCTACCTCCTTAAACAAGGCAGCTCCTTACGCAGTCCAACCCGGCGCGCGCTGATACGTCTCCAACGTATCTATAATTTTTTATTGTTCCATGCTATTATATTATCTGTTTTGGATGTTAATGGGCTTATTTATACACTTTTATATTATTTTTAGGACTAACCTACTAACCCAAGGCCCAGTGCAAATTGTTTTTTTGCCTATTTCAGTGTTTTGCAGAAAAGGAATATCAAACGGAATAAAACCTTCGGGAGAGTTATTTTTGGAACAAACATGATCTAGGGGACTTGGAGTGGACGTCAAGCAACCAACGAGGCAGGGGGCGCGGCTACCCCCCTGGGCGCGCCCTCCCCCCTCGTGGCTCCACCGACCTACTTCTTCCTCCTATACATATCCATATACCCCGAAAACATCCAGGAGCACCACGAAACCCTATTTCCACCGCTACAACCTTCTGTACCCAAGAGATCCCATCTTGGGGCCTTTTCCGGAGCTTCGCCGGAAGGGGAATCGATCACAGAGGGCCTCTACATCAACTCCATGGCCCCTCCGATGATGTGTGAGTAGTTTACCTCAGACCTTCGGGTCCATAGTTATTAGCTAGATGGATTCTTCTCTCTCTTTGGATCTCAATACAATGTTCTCCACGATCTTCTTGGAGAACTATTTGATGTAACTCTTTTTGCAGTGTGTTTGTCGAGACCCGATGAATTGTGGGTTAATGATCAAGTTTATCTATAAACAATATTTGATTCTTCTCTAAAATCTTTTATGTATGATTGATTATCTTTGCAAGTCTCTTCGAATTATCAGTTTGGTTTGGCCTACTAGATTGATATTTCTTGCAATGGGAGAAGTGCTTAGCTTTGGGTTCAATCTTGCGGTGTCCTTTCCCAGTGACAGCAGGGGCAGCAAGGCATGTATTGTATTGTATTGTTGCCATCAAGGATAAAAAGATGGGGTTTATATCATATTGCTTGAGTTTATCCCTCTACATCATGTCATCTTTCCTAATGCATTACTCTGTTCTCATGAACTTAATACTCTAGATGCATGCTGGATAGCGGTCGATGTGTGGAGTAATAGTAGTAGATGCAGAATCGTTTCGGTCTACTTGTCGCGGACGTGATGCCTATATACATGATCATGCCTAGATATTCTCATAATTATGCACTTTTCTATCAATTGCTCGACAGTAATTTGTTCACCCACCATAATACTTATGCTATCTTGAGAGAAGCCACTAGTGAAACCTATGGCCCCCGGGTCTATTCTCCGTTATATTAATCTCCTGTCAATAAGCTATTTCTATTACCATTTATTTTGCAATCTTTACTTTCAATCTATATCATAAAAATACCAAAAATATTTATCTTATTATTATCTCTATCAGATCTCACTCTCGCAAGTGATCGTGAAGGGATTGACAACCCCTTTATCGCGTTGGTTGCGATGTTCTTATTTGTTTGTGCAGGTACGAGGGACTTGCGTGTAGTCTCCTACTGGATTGATACCTTGGTTCTCAAAAACTGAGGGAAATACTCACGCTACTTTTCTGCATCACCCTTTCCTCTTCAAGGGAAAACCAACGCAGTGCTCAAGAGGTAGCAAGAAGGATTTCTGGCGCCATTGCCGGGGAGATCTATGCACAAGTCAAGACATACCAAGTACCCATCACAAAATCTTATCCCTCGCATTACATTATTTGCCATTTGCCTCTCGTTTTCCTCTCCCCGCTTCACCCTTGACGTTTTATTCACCTCCTTTTCCGTTCCCCTTCTCTCTTCCATTCGCCTCTTTTTGCTTGCTTCTTGTGTGTTTGTGTGTTGGATTGTTTGTCGCGATGGCTCAAGATAATACTAAATTGTGTGATTTTTCCAATACCAACAATAATGATTTTATTAGCACTCCGATTGCTCCTCTTGCCGATGCTGAATCTTGTGAAATTAATGCCGCTTTGTTGAATCTTGTCATGAAAGATCCGTTTTCCGGCCTTCCTAGTGAAGATGCTGATACGTCTTCAACGTATCTATAATTTATGAAGTATTCATGCTATTATATTATCAACCTTGGATGTTTTATATGCATTTATATGCTATTTTATATGGTTTTGGGGACTAACCTATTAACCTAGAGCCCAGTGCCAGTTTCTGTTTTTCCTTCTTTTAGAGTATCACAGAAAAGGAAAACCAAACGGAGTGCAATTGACCTGAAACTTGACGGAGCTTATTTTTGGACTAGAAGAAGGCCATGGAGTAAAAGACTTGGGCCAGAAGAGTCCCGGGCTGCCCACGAGGGGGGAGGCGCGCCCACCCCCTGGGCGCGCCCCCTACCTCATGGACAGCCCGGAGACCCCCCTGACTTGTTCTTGACGCCAAAACCTCTTATATATACAGAAACCTCCAGAAATTAACCTAGATCAGAAGTTCCGCCACCGCAAGCCTCTGTAGCCACGAGAAATCAATCTAGGCCCTCTCTGGCACCCTGCCGGAGGGGGCCATCATCACCATGAAGGCCAAGGACCAATGGGGGAACCTCTCCCCATCCAGGGGGAGGCCATGGAGGAGGTAGCACAAGGGGGAGAACTTCTCCTCCTCTCTCTTGGTGGCACCGAAGTGCCATCGAGAGGGGAATCTTCGCCGCGGTGATCGTCTTCATCAACATCAACATCATCATCATCACCCTCATCTCTTTTACGCGGTCCACTCTCCCGCACCCCGCTGTAATCCCTACTTGAACATGGTGCTTTATGCCACATATTATGATCCAATGATGTGTTGCCATCCTAAAATGTTTTGAGTAGATATCCTTTGTCTTTGGGTTGATTGATGATCTAGATATCATGTGTCGCGCAAGCGTGAGAGATTACCGCTGTAGGGTGTTGCAATATGTCCATGGTTTGCTTATTGTCTGCGTTGCGTGAGTGACTGAAACACAAACACGGATAAGCGGGACATGGCGTATGGGAATAAAGTGGACTTGATACTTTAATGCTATGGTTGGGTTTTACCTTAATGATGTTTAGAAGTTGCGGATGCTTGCTAGAGTTCCAATCATAAGTGCATATGATCCAAGAAGAGAAAGTTTGTTAGCTTATGCCTCTCCCTCATATGAAACTGCAATAGTGATTACCGGTCTTGTTAACAATTTCCTAGGACAATTCTGCACATCGATCCACCATTATTCCACACTCGCTATATATAATATTTAGTAATATATTCTAACTTTATGATAACAGCCCCTACTTTTATATTTTATCTCTCCGATATCATGCAAAGTTATCCTCTTCATACCCACAACGTATTTTATTTCTCGTTTCTAGTTGGAAGCAAACGTCCGGTGTACGTAGAGTCATATCAGTGGCAGATAGGGCTTGCAAGAATATTGATCTTACCTTTAGCTCCTTGTGGGTTCGACACTCCATACTTATCACTTCCACCTTTGAAAATTGCTACGATGATTCCCTGCACTTGGGGATTATCAGATGCCGGCTACCCATCTAAACAACTTTTTTGATTTGTGTGATATGCAAAAGAAGAAAGATGTGGATAATGATATTGTTAAATTGAAGCTATTCCCGTTTTCGCTTAGAGATTGTGCTAAAACCTGGTTTTCGTCTTTGCCTAAAAATAGTATCGATTGATGGAATAAGTGCAAAGATGCTTTCATCTCTAAGTATTTTCCTCCCACTAAGATCATCTCTCTTAGAAACTATATTATGAATTTTAAGCAACTTGATCATGAACATGTTGCACAAGCTTGGGAGAGGATGAAATTAATGATACGTAATTGCCCTACACATGGTTTGAATCTTTGGATGATTATACAAAAACTTTTCGCCAGATTGAATTTTGCTTCTAGAAGTCTTTTAGATTCGGCCATGGGAGGCACTTTTACGGAAATCACCTTAGGAGAAGCTACTAGACTCCTAGATAATATTATGGTTAATTATTCTCAATGGCACACTGAAAGATCTACTAGTAAAAAGGTGCATGCTATAGAAGAAATCAATGTTTTGAGTGGAAAGATGGATGAACTTACAAAATTGTTTGCTAATAAGAGTGTTTCTTCTGATCCTAATGATATGCCTTTGTTTACTTTTATTGGGAATAAAAATGAATCTATGTATGTGAATTTTGTTGGTAGGAACAATTTTGGTAATAACACGTATAGAGGTAATTTTAATCCTAGGCCGTTTCCTAGTAATTCCTCTAATAATTATGGTAATTCCTACAACAATTCTTATGGAAATTATAATAAGATGCCCTCTAATTTTGAATCTAATATTAAAGAATTTATTAGTTCACAAAATAGTTTCAATACCTTGATTGAAGAAAAAGTGTCTAAGATTGATGAGTTGGATAGGAACGTGGATAGAATTTCTCTTGATGTTGATTCTTTGAAACGTAGATCTATTCCACCTAAGCATGATATCAATGAGTCTCTCAAAGCTATGGGAATTTCTGTTGATGAGTGCAAAGAAAGAACCGCTAGGATGCGTGCTAAAAAAGATTGCTTTGTGAAAGTGTGTTCTTCTAGTTTTGATGATAATAAGGATGAAGATATAAAAGTGATTGATGTGTCTCCTATTAAATTTTTGTTTTTCAATATTAATCTTGATAATGATGGGACTGGAGATGAGTCAACTTTAGTTAAAAGGTGCCCCAATGATTCAGAGTTTTTAGATCTTGATGCTAAAATTGGTAAAAGTGGGATTGATGAGGTCAAAACTTTACATAGCAATGAACCCACTATTTTGGATTTCAAGGAATTTAATTATGATAATTGTTCTTTAATAGATTGTATTTCCTTGTTTGCAATCCGTGCTAAATTCTCCGCATGCTTATAATCAAAATAAGGCTTTTACTAAACATATTGTTGATGCTTTAATGCAATCTTATGAAGAAAAGCTTGAATTGGAAGTTTCTATCCCTAGAAAACTTTATGATGAGTGGGAACCTACTATTAAAATTAATATTAAAGATCATGAATGCTATGCTTCATGTGATTTGGGTGCTAGTGTTTCCACGATTCCAAAAACTTTGTGTGATGTGTTAGGTTTCTGTGAATTTGATGATTGTTCTTTAAATTTGCACCTTGCGGATTCCACTATTAAGAAACCTTTGGAAAGGATTAATGATGTTCTTATTGTTGAAAATAGTAATTATGTGCCATAGATTTCATTGTTCTTGATATTGATTGCAATCCTACATGTCCTATTATTCTTGGTAGGCCTTTCCTTAGAATGATTGGTGCAATTATTAATATGAAGGAAGGGAATATTAGATTCCAATTTCTGTTAAGGAAAGGCATGGAACACTTTACTAGAAAGAAAATTAAATTACCTTATGAATCTATTATGAGAGCCACTTATGGATTGCATACCAAAGATGATAATACCTAGATATATTCTTGCTTTTATGCCTAGCTAGGGGCGTTAAACAATAGCGCTTGTTGGGAGGAAACCCAATTTTATTTTTGTTTCTTGCTTTTTGGTTCTGTTTAGTAATAAATAATTCATCTAGCCTATGTTTATATGTGGTTTTATGCTTTTAATTAGTGTTTGTGCCAAGTAGAACCTTTGGGAAGACTTGGGGAAAGTCTTTGCGATCTTGCTGTAAAAAACAGAAACTTTAGCGCTCACGAGATTTGCTGCCATTTTTTACTGGAGAGTGAGATTAAGTTGATTCTTTTTGAAGATGATTAATAGATAAATTCCTCACTTCCAGAAATTTATTTTAGAATTTTTGGGATTACAGAAGTATTCTAAACCTACAGATTACTTCAGACTGTTCTATTTTTGTCAGATTCTCTTTTTCGTGTGTTGTTTGCTTATTTTGATGAATCTATGGCTAGTATCGGAGGCTATGAACCATAGAGAAGTTGGAATATAGTAGGTTTAACACCAATATAAATAAATAATGAGTTAATTACATTACCTTATGATGGTGGTTTGTTTTCTTTTACTAACGGAGCTCATGAGATTTTCTGGTTAAGTATTGCGTTGTGAAGTTTTCAAGTTTTGGGTAAAGATTTGATGGATTATGAAACAAGGAGCGGCAAGAGATTAAGCTTAGGGATGACCATGGCACCCCAAGATAAAATTAAAGGACAACCAAAAGCCTAAGCTTGGGGATGCCCCGGAAGGCATCCCCTCTTTCGTCTTCTTCTATCAGTAACTTTACTTGAGGCTATATTTTTATTCACCACATGATATGTGTTTTGCTTGGAGCGTCTTGTATGATTTGAGTCTTTGCTTTTTAGTTTACCACAATCATCCTTGCTGTACACACCTTTTGGGAGAGACACACATGAATTAGAATTTATTGGAATACTCTATGTGCTTCACTTATATCTTTTGAGCTAGATAATTTCGCTCTAGTGCTTCACATATATCTTTTAGAGCACGGTGGTGGTTTTATTTTATAGAAATTATTGATCTCTCATGCTTCACTTATATTATTTTGGGAGTCCTTTAGAACAGCATGGTAATTTGCTTTGGTTATGAAACTAGTCCTAATATGATAGGCATCCAAGATGGGTATAATAAAAACTATCATAGAAAGTGCATTGAATACTATGAGAAGTTTGATACTTGATAATTGTTTTGAGATATAAAGGTGGTGATATTAGAGTTGTGCTAGTTGAGTTGTTGTGAATTTGAGAAATACTTGTGTTGAAGTTTGCAAGTCCCGTATCATGCACATATGGTAACCGTTGTGTAACAAATTTGAAACATGAGGTGTTCTTTGATTGTCTTCCTTATGAGTGGCGGTCGGGGATGAGCGATGGTCTTTTCCTACAAATCTATCCCCAAGGAGCATGCACATAGTGCTTGGTTTTTTATGACTTGTAGATTTTTGCAATAAGTATGTGAGTTCTTTATGACTAATGTTGAGTCCATGGATTATACGCACTCTCACCCTTCCATCATTGCTAGCCTCTTCGGCACCGTGCACTGCCCTTTCTCACCTTGAGAGTTGGTGCAAACTTCGCCGGTGCATCCAAACCCCGTGATATGATACCCTCTATCACACAAAAACCTCCTTATATTTTCCTCAAAACAGCCACCATACCTACCTATTATGGCATTTCCACAGCCATTCCGAGATATATTGCCATGCAACTTTCCACCATTTCATTTATGACACGCCTCATCATTGTCATATTGCTTTGCATGATCATGTAGTTGACATCGTATTTGTGGCAAAGCCACCATGCATAATTTATTATACATGTCACTCTTGATTCATTGCCCTTCCCGATACACCGCCGGAGGCATTCATATAGAGTCATGTTTTGTTCTAGTATCGAGTTGTAATCATTGAGTTGTAAATAAATAGAAGTGTGATGATCATCATTGATAGAGCATTGTACCAAATAAAAAAATAAAAAGAGAAGAAAGGCTAAAAAAATAAAGGCCAAAAAAATACAAAAAATAAAAAGGGACAATGCTACTATCCTTTTTTCCACACTTGTGCTTCAAAGTAGCACCATGATCTTTATGATAGAGAGTCTCTTGTTTTTTCACTTTCATATACTAGTGGGAATTTTTTATTATAGAACTTGGCTTGTATATTATAACAATGGTCTTCCTCAAATGCCCTAGGTCTTTGTGAGCAAGCAAGTTGGATGCACACCACTTAGTTTCTTTTGTTGAGCTTTCATACATTTATAGCTCTAGTGCATCCGTTGCATGGCAATCCCTACTCCTTGCATTGACATCAATTGATGGGCATCTCCCTAGCCCGTTGATTAGCCTCGTCGATGTGGGACTTTCTCCTTTTTTGTCTTCTCCACATAATCCCCTATCATTATTCTATTCCATCCATAGTGCTATATCCATGGCTCACGCTCATGTATTGCGTGAAAGTTGAAAAAAGTTTGAGATTACTAAAGTGCAACAATTGCTTGGCGTGTCATCGGGGTTGTGCAACATGAGAGCATATTTGTGTGACGAAAATGGAGCATGACCAAACTATATGATTTTGTAGGGACGAACTTTCTTTTGCCATGTTATTTTGAGAAGACATGATTGCTTAGTTGGTATGCTTGAAGTATTATTATTTTTATGTCAATATTAAACTTTTGTCTTGAATCTCTCGGATCTGAACATTCATGCCACAATAAAGAAAATTACATTGAGAATTATGCTAGGTAGCATTCCACATCAAAAATTCTGTTTTTATCATTTACCTACTCGAGGACGAGTAGGAATTCAACTTGGGGGTGCTTGATACGTCTCCAATGTAACTATAATTTTTGATTGTTCCATGCTATTATATTGTCTGTTTTGGATGTTAATGGGCTTATTTATACACTTTTATATTATTTTTGGGACTAACCCAAGGCCCAGTGCAAATTGTTGTTTTTTTGCCTATTTCAGTGTTTCGCAGAAAAGGAATATCAAACGGAATAAACCTTCAGGAGAGTTATTTTTGGAACAAACGTGATCCAGGGGACTTGGAGTGGACGTCAAGCAACCAACGAGGAGGCCACGAGGCAGGGGCGCGCCTACCCCCTGGGCGTGCCCTCCCGCCTCGTGGGCCACTCGTGGCTCCACCGACCTACTTCTTCCTCCTATATATATCCATATACCCCGAAAACATCCAAGAGCACCATGAAACCCTATTTCCACCGCCGCAACATTCTGTACCCAAGAGATCCCATCTTGGGGCCTTTTCCGGAGCTCCCCCGGAGGGGGAATCGATCACGGAGGGCCTCTACATCAACTCCATGGCCCCTCCGATGATGTGTGAGTAGTTTACCTCACACCTTCGAGTCCATAGTTATTAGCTAGATGGCATCTTCTCTCTCTTTGGATCTCAACACAATGTTCTCCTTGATCTTCTTGGAGATCTATTCGATGTAACTCTTTTTGCGGTGTGTTTGTCGAGATCTGATGAATTGTGGGTTTATGATCATGTTTATCTATGAACAATATTTGATTCTTCTCTGAAATCTTTTATGTATGATTGGTTATCTTTGCAAGTCTCTTCGAATTATCAATTTGGTTTGGCCTACTAGATTGATCTTTCTTGCAATGGGAGAAGTGCTTAGCTTTGGGTTCAATCTTGCGGTGTCCTTTCCCAGTGACAGGAGGGGCAGCAAGGCACGTATTGTATTGTTGCCATCGAGGATAAAAAGATGGGTTTTATATCATATTGCTTGAGTTTATCCATCTACATCATGTCATCTTGCCTAATGCATTACTCTGTTCTCATGAACTTAATACTCTAGATGCATGCTGGATAGTGGTCGATGTGTGGAGTAATAGTAGTAGATGCAGAATCGTTTCGGTCTACTTGTCGCGGACGCGATGCCTATATACATGATCATGCCTAGATATTCTCATAATTAGGCACTTTTCTATCAATTTCTCAACAGTAATTTGTTCACCCACCGTAATACTTATGCTATCTTGAGAGAAGCCACTAGTGAAACCTATGGCCCCCGGGACTATTCTCCTTTATATTAATCTCCCGTCAAAAAGCTATTTCTGGCACCGTTTATTTTGCAATCTTTACTTTCAATCTATATCATAAAAATACCAAAAATATTTATCTTATTATTATTATCTCTATCAGATCTCACTCTCGTAAGTGACCGTGAAGGGATTGACAACCCCTTTATCGCGTTCGTTGCGAGGTTCTTATTTGTTTGTGTAGGTACAAGGGACTTGCGTGTAGTCTCCTACTGGATTGATACCTTGGTTCTCAAAAACTGAGGGAAATACTTACACTACTTTGCTACATCACCCTTTCCTCTTCAAGGGAAAACCAATGCAGTGATCAAGAGGTAGCACGCCCCACACAGTCGCTGACGTCTGAAGAGCTTCGACTGATACATACGACATAGAGTGCCCATACTTATTCTCGTGTGGTGCTTAGTGCAAAAAAGGCCAGGGGCCTCGGATCAAATTTCCAAATCGTTGGTGTCTTGGGAGAGCGCGATAACGATCAATGATCCACGATATGTGGTCTCGTCACCCCGTCTCACGGACTTGCGACAAGGGCTAAGAATGCCCGGCCACGCCGCATGGGAAACTCGTGGGTATCCTCCAGATCAACCCAACTACACATCAACTCGCGAGTACACTCACGGTCAACCCGACATCACAATTCTCTCGCGGGTACCCCTCGGGGCCGACCCGACTTCAGTCATGGTTCTATGGTAAAGTCAAAGTAACTGTGTGTCCAAGACAGCAAGGGGGGAAACCCGAGGAATCACCCTCGATGGATTCCCACTCAATGTAACCCTCAAGCTAGACTTGGAGGAATCACCCTAGATGGTCCACACTTGAAGGGTTGCACGACTGAGTCATTATCAGGAGTGGTGAAGGGGGAATCACCCTCGATGACCACGACCGAATAACTACACTACATGGTTAACATCGGAAATGCTGACGAGGTATCACCCTTGGCACTCGATAGTGACGCTGCAGAGTCGTACAACTAAGGGGGGGGGTGATGTGCGGTGTCGGGGGCTGGTCGTCCATCATGTTGCTCGAGTTATCAAACATAAAGCGGAACAACTGGGACAAGGTGAGGGGTCACTGATGGATCACTAGCCAACCTATACTAAGCAGTTTAGGATAAACGGGTAATGTATGAAAGCAGGTGACAAAACACATGATATGCATCAGAATAGGATCATATAAAAGCAGTAGTAGTTCTAATGCAAGCATGAGAGGGAAAGAAATGGGTGATACCAGAATGATCAAGGGGGGTTTGCTTGCCTGGAAGCTCTGCAGAAAGATACAGACCCTCGACGGTTGATACGTCCATTTCGAATCATGTTTTCCTACTGTTATTTATTATGTTTTTATGCATACTGATGTTTTATGGAGTAATTCTAATGCCTTTTCCCTCATAATATGCAAGGTTCACACAAAGGGGGATAATACGGGCAGCTGGAATTTGATACGTCTCCAACGTATCTATAATTTATGAAGTATTCATGTTGTCATATTATCACTCTTGGATGCTTTACAATCATTTTATAGCAACTTTATATCATTTTTGGGACAAACCTATTGACCCAGTGCTCAGTGCCAGTTGCTGTTTTTTGCTTGTTTTTTACATCGCAGAAAATCAATATCAAACGGAGTCCAAACACCGCGAAACTTTTTGGAGAATTTTTATGGACCAGAACACCCAGGATGGGCTAGAGCAACACCTGGTGGGTGCCTCGAGGGGGGCACAACCCACCAGGTTAACCTAGATCAGAAGTTCAGCCACCGCAAGGCTCTGTAGCCACCGAAAACCAAGCTAGACCCATTTTGGCACTCTGCCGGAGGGGGAAATCATCACCGGTGGCCATCTTCATCATCCCGGCGGCCACCACGATGAGGAGGGAGTAGTCCACCCTCAGGGCTGAGGGTTTGTACTAGTAGTTATGTGTTTAATCTCTCTCTCTCTCTCTCGTGTTCTTGAGATGTCACGATCTTGATGTATCATGGGCTTTGTTAATATAGTTGGATCATATGGTGTTTTCCCCTCTCTATCTTGTTGTGATGAATTGAGTTTTTCCCTTTGAGATTTCGTTGTTATCAGATTGAATACTTTTATGGATTAGAGAGCACTTGATATATGTCTTGCATATGAATACCCGTGGTGACAATGGGGTATCATATTGATTCACTTGATATATGTTTTGGCACTCAACTCGCGGATTCCCGAGGTGACATTGGGGTAATCTATGCATAGGGGTTGATGCACGTTCTTGTCTTTGTTTCTCTGATAGAAATCTTGGGGCACTCTTTGAAGTTCTTTGTGTTCGATTGAATATTATGAATCTAAATTTGCTTTGGTGTTATTTTAGTATGAACTCTTGTTTAGATCGATCAGAAAGAATAGCTTCATGTTATTTTAGTACAAACTCTAGGATAGATTGACCGGAAAGAATAGCTTTGAGGTGGTTTCGTATCCTACAAACAATTCCGTCTTATGTTCTCCGCTAGATAGGAACTTTGGAGTGATTCTTCGGTGCACGTTGAGGGACGGTTATATGATCCAATTATATTAGCAGTGTTGAGAGATTGCACTAGCGAAAGTACGGACCCTAGGCCTCATTTTCAAGCATTGCAATACCATTTTTGTGCCTATTTACTATTTGCTACCTTGTTGTTTTTATTTATTCAGATTATAAAATATATATTTCTACCATTAATATTACACTTTTATCACCATCTCTTCGCCGAACTAGTGAACCTATACAATTTGCCATTGTATTGGGTGTGTTGGGGACACAAGAGATTTCTTGTATTTGGTTGCAAGGTCATTTGAGAGATACCATCTTCATCCTACACCTCTCACGGATTGATAAACCTTAGGTCATCCACTTGAGGGGAAATTGCTACTATCCTACAAAACTCTGCACTTGGAGGCCCAACACGTCTACAAGAATAAAGTTGCATAGTAGACATCAAGCTATTTTGTGGCACCGTTGCTAGGGAGGTGAGTTCATGAAGGTATATCTTTAGATATTGTAATCAAATATTTTAGTTTCTTGTTTTATCACTAGTTTGGTTTATAAAAGAAAACTACAAACAAATGGAATTGAGGTTGCATCATATTATTCATCTTTATAATGTATTTCATGAAAATGATGGAAAGGAAAATAATGCTCAATTGATAGAAGAAGAATTCAATAGAATGTTTGGTATAAATGATGAGCATGATTGCAATGTTGTTAGTATGAATTCTTTGAATATCCATGATGCTAATGATATGCAAAGCCATAAGCTTGGGGATGCTATGTTTGATGAAGATGATATTTTTAGTCCCCCAAGTTTTGATGTGGAATTTTGTTATAATGATTTCATGCATCCTATTTATGATGATTATAATGATGAAAGTGGAGTTGGAGAGGTCATGACTTTATTTAGTGATGAATCCACCATTTTGGATGAGGCTTAAATTGACTATGATAACAAAGTTGCTATCTATGATGATTATGGTGATGACATGTATGCTATAAAGAATAATTATAACCATGAAACTTGTCATCACGATTTTAATTTTCACTCTCATGATAGTTATTTTGTTGGGTTTGCTCCCACTACTATTCATGAGAATAAATATGCTTATGTGGAGAGTAATACAATTTCTATGCTTGTGGATCATGAAAAGAATGCTTTATGTGATAGTTATATTGTTGAATTCATTCATGATGCTACTGAAAATTATTATGAGAGAGTAACATTTGCTTGTAGGTATTGCAATAATATCAAGTTTTCTCTCAATGTGTTAACAATCTTGAAGTTTTGCTTGTTTTGCCTTCCTATGCTAGTTGATTCTTGTTCCCGTAAGTTGTTTGCTCATAAAATCCCTATGCATAGGAAGTGGGTTAGACTTAAATGTGCTAGTCATATGTTTCATGATGCTCTCTTCATGTTTCATTTCTTAGCTTTTATGTGAGCATCATCGAAATCATCATGCCTAGCTAAAAGGCATTAAAGAAAAGCGCTTGTTGGGAGACAACCCAACATTTACCCCTACTATTTTTGTGTCTTCACATTATTAAACTAATGTATTAATCATGTTTTCTTGCTTTCATTTCAATAAAGTGCCAAGTAAGACCTTTGGGATGGCTTACGGTGATAGTTGATTTGATCTTGCTGAAAAATAGAAACTTTTGCGCTCAGGAAACAATTATAATTTTTAACAGAAGTGTGATAAAATGCTGATTCTTTTCGCAGAATATTAATAGACAAATTTCCCAGGCTTTCCTAAATTTTCAGAATTTTTGGAATAGCAGAAGTATGGTTAGAGTACAAATTACTACATGTTGTTCTGTTTTTTACAGATTCTGTTTTCAATGCATTGTTTGCTTGTTTTCTAGTTTCTATGGCTTATATTGCTCAATATAAATTGTGGAAATGATATGCTGCAGTAGGAATTGTGTGGAAACAATTATGAATCTTGTCTTTGACAGAACGAAAGTGAAATGGTTTGCTCTTTATCATACTAACCTATCTCACAAAGTTCCGTTAAGTTTTGTGTGATTGAAGTTTTCAAGTTTTGGGTGAGATGTCGATATGAGGAGAATAAGGAGTGACAAGACCCTAAGCTTGGGTATGACCAAGGCACCCCAAGGTAATATTCAAGGAAGATCCAAGCAACTAAGCTTGGAGATTCCCCGGAAGGCATCCCCTCTTTCGTCTCCAACATTATCGGTAACCTCACTTGGAGCTATGTTTTCATTCATCACATGATATGTGTTTTGCTTGGAGCATCAATTTATTTTGTTAGGATTTTCTTGCTGTTATTTAGAATAATTTTTTGCATCTTTTATTTCAATAAAAGTGACAGTGATATCCTTTACTATGCTTGTTTTACAAGTCTACATGTTGCTGTTTGAAAACAGAAAGTTTACCGCTGTTGCAAAAATTCCCCAGAAAAGTTAGAATGTGATAAAATGTTGAAACTTCTTGCAAAATAAGCTCTGATAAATTTTCTACAGTGTGGTAATTTTTCATAATCTTTGGAGTTTAATAAGTATTGATACTCTTGCATTCTTTACAGACTGTACTGTTTTGGCAGATTGCTATTATGTTTGCATATGCTTGCTTGTTTAATGATTATGTTTGAGGATATGAGTATTAAATATGCAGATGAATTTAGTGTGCAATGTTGAATAATAATTTTAGTGATTTTCTACATTAGAGAATGATAAGGTTTTTGCATTGGTTTATACTAACTTATCTCACGAGTTCTTGTTGAGTTTTTGTGTGGATGAAGCTTTTGAGATTTAGGAAAACCGTGATATGAGAGGAATTAATGAGACACGAAAGCTCAAGCTTGGGGATTCCCAAGGCACCCCAATATAATATTTCAAGAAGTCTCAAGCATCTAAGCTTGGGGATGCCCCGGTAGGCATCAGACCTTTCTTTTTCAACAATTATCGGTTAGTACCGGTTGAGCCTAAGTTTTTGCTTCTTCACATGATGTGTGCTATTCTTAGAATGCCATTTTTATTTTGTTTTTGCTTGCTATTTTAATAAAATACTTAGATATGGAAGTTTTTAAAATAAAATAGAGTCCTGAAATAGTTGCCAGGGAGGCTAGGTAAGCGGCACGCACATCCCGTCAACGAAGCTCTTTTCTATAGAATTGCTCTAGTGCTTCACTTATATCTTGTTGAGCATGGTGTGCTTTAGCATTTTTTAATAAATTCTCTCTTGATTCAATTAAATTAATTTGAGAGAAATAAATATTATGCTCATGATCTTCACTTTTATCTTTTTGGAGTAGCTTGTCATTTACTCTTGTGCTTCACTTATATCCTGTGAGTAAATTGTTAAATAAATTGAGTGTCGTGTAGTTGAAATCATATCATGCCTAGTGGTAGCTTCACATTGGGTTTAGAAAGTGAAATCTTTTGAGGTTTGACAATCACAATATTGGTCATACAAGCAACTCACGAATAATTAGTATAAGGAAGAGAGTTTCACATGCAAATACACTATCATGGAAATCTTTTGTGATTGTGAGCCCCCATCAAAATATTATATGCCAAAATTGTTGATGTTGGACAAGAAAGACAACGTAATGGTTTATGTTTGTTCATATTTATATAGAAGTTATATTGTCATAGATCCTTCAATATGTCGTGCTTGCCCCCCATATTTTCTAGCCAAAAACTCCGCACCAAGTAGAGATACTACTTGTGCATCCAAAAACCCTTGAACCCAAATCTTATTTTCAAGAGTCCACCATACCTACATAAGGATTGAGCAAGATCCTTCAAGTAAGTTGTCATCGGTGCAATAAGGCAATAAAAATTGCTTCTAAAAGTGTTAGATCATTTAGTGTAAGAGAAAATTGAGCGTCGTACGAACTTGTGATGGCAAATAATAAAAGCAACAGACTGCATAATAAAGGTTGCTATCATAAGGGGCAATACAGCATGACATTCTTTTGCACTAAGGGGTTGAGCATACAAACAAATAAGCGCATGGCAACCTCTGCTTCCCTCTGTGAAGGGCCTATCTTTTACTTTTATGTATTTACTCTTATGCAAAGAGTCAAAGTTCTTCTCTCTATTCCTTTTTATTTTTCTCTTTTGGCAAGCATCATGTGGCGAGGAAAAATCTAGGCACATATATCCAGTTGGATATGGGTAGCATGAGTTATTATTGTTGACATCACCCTTGAGGTGAATACGTTGGGAGGCAAAATTATAAGCCCCTATCTTTCTATGTGTCCGGTTGAAACGTTTTGCTCATTAGTATGAGGTGAGTGTTAGCAATCATAGAATACTATATGATGGTTGAGTATGTGGAGCTCTTACTTAGACTCTGTTGAATAAGTTGAATTGCAATTGCTTGGTGACTGAGAACATAGGTTGTTGAGTTTCAACAGAGTTCATTGTCTGAACCTTAACATGTGAATTGGTTGCTACTTTAACATGAGAAGTTTTATAAGAAATCATTGTTGTTATGATGCTAGGAAAAGTGATTGAAATTATCATTGATCAAACTTATGCACTTTGCTAGAATTCACACTTCATAAATTATTTCTTTTATCATTTACCTACTCGAGGACGAGTAGGAATTAAGCTTGGGGATGCTGATATGTCTCCAACATATCTATAATTTATGAAGTATTCATGCTATTATATTATCATTCTTGGATGTTTTACTATCATTTTATAGCAATTTTATATCATTTTTTGGGACTAACCTATTAACCCAGTGCCCAGTGCCAGTTGCTGTTTTTTGCTTGTTTTTTACATCACAGAAAATCAATATCAAGCGGAGTCCAAACACCGCGAAACTTTTTGGAGAATTTTTATGGACCAGAACACCCAGGATAGGCTAGAGCAGCACCTGGGGGTGCCCCGAGGGGGGCACAACCCACCAGGGCGCTCCTGGGGGCCCGGGCGCGCCTAGGTGGGTTGTGCCCACCTCGGTGGCCTCCCACACCCCCTCTTTACCCTATAAATTCCCAAAAATTCCAGAAACCCTCGGGGTTAACCTAGATCATAAGTTCTGCTGCTGCAAGGCTCTGTAGCCACTGAAAACCAATCTAGACCCCGTTCCGGCACTCTGCCGGAGGGGGAAATCATCACCAGTGGCCATCTTCATCATCTCGGTGGCAACCACGATGAGGAGGGAGTAGTCCACCCTCGGGGCTGAGCGTTTGCACCAGTAGCTATGTGTTTAATCTCTCTCTCTCACTCATGTTCTTGAGATGTCCCGATCTTGATGTATTGCGGGCTTTGTTAATATAGTCGGATCATATGGTGTTTTCCCCTCTCTATCTTCTTGTGATGAATTGAGTTTTTCCCTTTGAGATTTCATTGTTATCGATTTGAATACTTTTATGGATTTGAGAGCACTTGATATATGTCTTGCATATGAATACTCATGGTGACAATGGGGTATCATATTGATTCACTTGATATATATTTTGGCACTGAACTCGCGGATTCCCGAGGTGACATTGGGGTAATCTAGGCATAGGGGTTGATGCACGTTCTTGTCTTTGTTTCTCCGATAGAAATCTTGGGGCACTCTTTGAAGTTCGTTGTGTTGGATTGAATATTATGAATCTGAATTTGCTTTGGTGTTATTTTAATATGAACTCTTGGTTAGATCGATCAGAAAGAATAGCTTCGTGTTATTTTAGTACGAACTCTAGGATAGATTGATCAGAAAGAATAGCTTTGAGGTGGTTTTGTACCCTACAAATGATTCCTTCTTATGTTCTCCACTAGATAGGAACTTTGGAGTTATTATTCGGTGCACGTCGAGGGATGGTTATATGATCCAATTATATTAGCAGTGTTGAGAGATTGCACTAGCGAAAGTACGGACCCTAGGCCTCATTTTCAAGCATTGCAATACCATTTTTGTGCCCGTTTACTATTTGCTGCCTTGTTGTTTTTATTTATTCAGATTATGAAAATATATTTCTACCATCAATATTACACTTTTATCACCATCTCTTCGCCGAACTAGTGCACCTATACAATTTGCCATTGTATTGGGTTTGTTGGGGTCACAAGAGATTTCTTGTATTTGGTTGCAGGGTCGTTTGAGAGAGACCATCTTCATCCTACACCTCTAATGGATTGATAAACCTTAGGTCATCGACTTGAGGGAAAATTGCTACTGTCCTACAAAACTCCGCGCTTGGAGGCCCAACACATGTCTACATGAATAAAGTTGCGTAGTAGACATGAGAATTCTGGACCTGAAAAAGCTACGTCAGGCCACCTATTCTGCACAACTCCAAATGAGTTAAAACTTCACGGAGATTTTTTACAGAATATTTAAGAATTATTGGATGAAATAACTACCAGAGGGGCCCCACCAGGTGGGCACAACTCAACTGGGCGCGCCCTGGTGTGTTGTGCCCTCCTCGGCCTACCTCCGGTGCCCCTCTTCTGGTATATAAGTCATTTTGACCTAGAAAAATGAGGGGAGGATTTTCAGGATGAAGCGCCGTCGTCTTGAGGCGGAACTTTGTCAGGAGCACTTTTGCCCTCCGGCGGAGTGATTTCGCCGGGGGAACCTCCCTCCCGGAGGGGGAAATCATAGTCATCATCATCACCAACAACTCTCCCATCTTGGGAGGGCAATCTCCATCAACATATTCAACAACAACATCTCCTCTCAAACCCTTGTTCATCTCTTGTGTTCAATCTTTGTACCGGAACCTTAGATTGGTGCTTGTGGGTGACTAGTAGTGTTGATTACATGTTGTAATTGATTATGCAAGGTATACACAAAGAGGGAGAATTCTGGCAGCTAGAAATCAGGACCTGGAAAAGCTACGCCAGGCCACCTATTCTGCACAACTCCAAACAAGCTAAAACTTCACGGAGATTTTTATCAAATATATGATGAATATTGGAGTAAATAACTACCATGGGTGGCCCACAAGGTGGGAACAACCCACCTAGGTGCGCCGGGGATCCCAGGCGTGCTCTGGTGGGTTGTGCTCACCCAGGCCGACCTCCGATGCCCATCTTCTGGTATATAAGTCATTTGACCTAGAAAAAAAATAAAGAGAGGACTTTTGGGACGGAGTGCCACTGTCTCGAGGCGGAACTTGGGCAGGAGCACTTTTGCCCTCGACGAAGCGATTCCGCCGGGGGAAGTTCCCTCCCGGAGGGGGAAATCATCGTCATCATCATCACCACACAACTCTCCCATCTTGGGGAGGGAAATCTCCATCAACATCTTCAACAACGCCATCTAATCTCAAACCCTAGTTCATATCTTGTGTTCAATCTTGTTACTGGAACTATAGATTGGTGCTTGTGGGTGACTAGTAGTGTTGATTACATCTTTTAATTGATTACTATATGGTTTATTCGGTGGAAGATTATATGTTCAGATCGAATATGCTATTTAGTACCCCTTTGATCTTGAGCATGATTATCATTTGTGAGTAGTTACTTTTGTTCTTGAGGTCACGGGAGAAGTCATGTCGCAAGTAATCATGTGAACTTGATATGTGTTCAATATTTTGATAGTATGTATGTTGTGATTCCCTTAGTGGTGTCATGTGAACGTCGACTACATGATTTTTCACCATATTTGGGCCTAAGGGAATGCATTGTGGAGTAGCATTTAGATGATGGGTTGCGAGAGTAACAGAAGCTTAAACTCTAGTTTTTGCGCTATTCCGGAAGGGACCGATTGGATCCAAAATTTTAATGCCATGGTCAGAATTTATTCTTAATACTTTTCTCATAGTTGCGGATGCTTGTGGGAGGGTTAATCATAATTAGGAGGTTTGTTCAAGTAAGAACAACACCTAAGCAGCGGTCCACCCACATATGAAATTATCAAAGTAGCGAACAGAAATCGAACCAACATGGTGAAAGTGACTAGATGAAATTCCCGTGTATGTACCCTCAAGAACACTTTGCTTATCATAAGAAAACCTTTTGGCCTATCCTTTGCCTCAAAAGGACTGGGCTACCTTGCTGCACTTTTTTACTACTATCGTTACTTCCACGTTACAAATTACCTTGCTATCAAACTACTCTGCTACTTATAATTTCAGCACTTGCAAACATTACCTTGCTAAAAACCACTTGTCATTTCCTTTGATTCCTCGTTGGGTTTGACACTCTTACTTATCGAAGAGAGCTACAATTGATACCCTATACTTGTGGGTCATCAAGTCTATTTTATGACGTCATTGCCGGAGAGTGAAGCGTCTTTGGTAAGGAAACATTATTATAGTGTGCTGAAATTTATTGTCACATGTTACTATGGAAAACAATCCTTTGAGGGGTTTGTTCGGGGTACCTTCACCTCGATCGGAACCACAATTATCTACCCCTAAACCTATGTCACGTCTCCATCGTATCTATAATTTTTGATTGTTCCATGCTATTATATTATCAATCTTGGATGTTTTATATGCATTTATATGCTATTTTATATGATTTTTGGGACTAACCTATTAACCTAGAGCCCAGTGCCAGTTTCTGTTTTTCCTTGTTTTTGAGTTCTATAGAAAAGGAATACCAAACGGAGTCCAATTGACGTGCCAATTTTTGATGATTTTTTATGGACCAAAAGAAGCCCCCGGAGTAAAAGAGTTGGGCCAGAAGAGTCCCGAGCCATCCATGAGGGTGGAGGGCGCGCCCTACCCCATGGGCGCGTCCCCGTATCTCGTGGACGACTCGGAGACCCCCCTTAATGTGAGACCGGTGCCAAAAATTCCAATAAATACTGAAACCTCCAGAAAATAACCTAGATCGGGAGTTCCGCCGCCATAAAGCCTCTCTAGCCACCAAAAACTAATCAGGAACCTGTTCTGGCACCCTGCCGGAGGGGGGATACATCACCGGTGGCCATCTTCATCATCTCGGCACTCTCCATGACGAGGAGGGAGTAGTTCACCCTCGGGGATGAGGGTATGTACCAGTAGCTATGTGTTTGATCTCTCTCTCTCTCTCTCATGTTCTTGATATGGCACGATCTTGATGTACCGTGAGCTTTGCTATTATAGTTGGATCTTATTATGTTTCTCCCCCTCTATCTCCTTGTGATGAATTGATTTTTCCCTTTGAAGTTATCTTATCAGATTGTGTCTTTAAGGATTTGAGAACACTTGATGTATGTCTTGCATGTGCTTATCTGTGGTGACAATGGGATATTCACGTGATCCACTTGATGTATGTTATGGTGATCAACTTGCGACTTGTGTGACCTTGTGAACTTATGCATAGGGGTTGGCACACGTTTTCGTCTTGACTCTCCGGTAGAAACTTTTGGGCACTCTTTGAAGTTCTTTGTGTTGGTTGAATAGATGAATCTGAGATTGTGTGATGCATATCGTACAATCATACCCGTGGATACTTGAGGTGACATTGGAGTATCTAGGTGACATTAGGGTTTTGGTTGATTTGTGTCTTAAGGTGTTATTTTACTATGAACTCTAGGGCTGTTTGTGACACTTATAGGAATAGCCCAACGAATTGATCGGAAAGAATAACTTTGAGGTGGTTTCGTACCCTACAATAATCTCTTCGTTTGTTCTCCGCTATTAGTGACTTTGGGGTGACTCTTTGTTGCATGTTGAGGGATATTTATATGATCCAATTATGTTATTATTATTGAGAGAACTTGCACTAGTGAAAGTATGAACCCTAGGCCTTGTTTAAGCGCATTGCAATACCGTTTTCGCTCACTTTTATCGTTAGTTACCTTGCTATTTTTATATTTTCAGATTACACAAACCTATATACCATCCATATTGTACTTGTATCACCATCTCTTCGCCGAACTAGTGCACCTATACAATTTACCATTGTATTGGGTGTGTTGGGGACACAAGAGACTCTTTTCTATTTGGTTGCGGGGTTTTTGAGAGAGACCATATTCATCCTACGCCTCCCACGGATTGATAAACCTTAGGTCATCCACTTGAGGGGAATTTGCTACTTCCCTACAAACCTCTACACTTTGAGGCCCAACAACGTCTATAATAAGAAGGTTGTGTAGTAGATATCAAGCTCTTTTCTGGCGCCGTTGCCGGGGAGGCGAGTGCTTGAAGGTATATCTTTAGATCTTGCAATCGAATCTTTTTGTTCTTGTTTTATCACTAGTTTAGTCTATAAAAGAAAACTACAAAAAAAATGGAATTGAGGTTGCCTCATATGCTTCATCTTTTTAATATCTTTCGTGAAAATAAGGATTCCGATAATTATGCCAAAATGTTAGAAGAAGAATGCATTAAAATGTTTGGCACTAATATTTGAATGATGAGCATGATTGCAATGTTGCTAGTATGAATTCCTTGAATATCCATGATGCTAATGATATGCAAAGCCACAAGCTTGGGGATGCTATGTTTGATGAAGATGATATTTTTAGTCCCCCAAGTTTTGATGTGCAAATTTATTATGATGAAAGCATGCCTCCTACTTATGATGATTATTGTGATGACACGTATGCTATAAAAAGTAGCGATGATTATATTTATGAAACTTGTCATCTTGATTTCAATTTTCAATCACACGATAGTTATTTTGTTGAGTTTAGTCCCACTATTCCGAATGAAAAGAATGTGGCGAGTAGTAAAATTTCTATGCTTGTGCATCATGAAAATAATGCTTTATGTGATGGTTATATTGTTGAATTCATTCATGATACTACTGAAAATTATTATGAGAGGGAACATATGCTTCTACATATTGCAATAATATCAAGTTTCCTCTCTATGTGCTTAAAGTTTTAAAGTTATGCTTGTTTTGCCTTCCTATGCTAGTTGATTATTATTCCCATAAATTGTTTGCTCAGAAAATCCTGATGCATTGGAAGTGGGTTAGACTTAAATGTGCTAGTCATATTCTTCATGATGCTCTCTTTATGTTTCAATTCTTATCTTTTATGTGAGCATCATTGAAATCATCATCTTTTATGAAGAAGACTATTGAATTCCGGTGGGATCTTTTGGAAACAATTAAATGCAACTCTGAAGATTGGGAACTCGACAAAGGTAAAGAGTTAGGTATTAAACTTAAGTATGATTGTGTTAAATCTTTTATGGCTACCGATGCTTTTCAAAAGTTTAGCACTAAATATGGACTTGACTCTGAGATAGTAGCCTCCTTTTGTGAATTATTTGCTACTCATGTTGATCTCCCTAAAGAGAAGTGGTTTAAATATCACTCACCTATTAAAGAAGAAATCAAAGAACCAATACCAGTTAAAGAAGAAAATATACTTTATAATGTTGATCCAGTTGTTCCTTCTGCTTATATTGAGAAACCACCTTTCCCTGTTAGGATAAAGGAACACGCTAAAGTTTCAACTGTGGTTAACAAAAGCTATATTAGAACACCTAAACTTGATGAACAAATCAAAGTAGAACCTAGTATTGCTATGGTTAAAGATCTCTTGGAAGAAGATATGGATGGGCATGTTATTTACTTCTGTGAAAAAGCTGCTAGAATTGCCAAACTTGATAAAAAGGATAAACATAGACCTGTTGTTGGCATGCCCATTGTCCCAATTAAAATAGGAGATCACCGATATCATGGTTTATGTGACATAGGTGCTAGTGTGAGTGATATTCTTTACACATTATATCAAGAAATTATGAATGACATAGCACCCGCGGAGATAGAAGACATAAATGTTACTATTAAACTTCTAATAGAGACACTATCTCACCAATAGGGATTGTTAGAGATGTTGAAGTCTTGTGTGGGAAAATAAAATACCCTACATATTTTCTTGTTCTTGGTTCCCCACAAGATGACTTTTGTCCCATTATCTTTGGTAGACCTTTCTTGAACACCGTTAATGCTAGAATAGATTGTGAGAAACAAACTGTTGGTGTTAGACCCGAACACTTGCCTCAGATTGACTTCAATATATAATTTCTCCAGTGAATAACTAAAAAAATTTAGAATGACGGTATTTTGGTGACGAGTCTCATGAGTTTATTTTTTCAAGTTTAGTAGAAAGCTTCATGAAAAAGAATTGCCTAGTAAGGATGAATTAATTGGTCTTGCTTCTATTGCTGTACCACCTACTGATCCTTTAGAACAATATTTGCTAGACCATGAAAATGATTTACATATGCATGATAGAAATGAAATAGATGAGATTTTCTTTGAACAACGTCCTGTGCTTAAACACAATTTGCCTATTGAAACTCTAGGAGGTCCTCCTCCACCTGAAGGTGATTGATACGTCCATTTTGCATCATGTTTTCTTACTGTTATTTATGATGTTTTTATCCATAATAATGCTTTTTGGAGTAATTCTAATGCCTTTTCTCTCATAGTTTGCAAGGTACACACCAAGGGGGAGAATTCTGGCAGCTAGAAATCTGGACCTGGAAAAGCTACGTCAGGTTACCTATTCTGCACAACTCCAAACAAGCTGAAACTTCATGGGGATTTTTTATGGAATAAATAAGAATTATTGGAGCAAATAACTACCAGAAGGGGGCCACCAGGTGGACACAACCCACCTGGGCACGCCAGGGCCCCCTGGCGCGACGCGCCCTGGGGGGTTGTGGACTCCTCGGCCCACCTCCGGTGCCCATCTTTTGGTATATAAGATATTTTGACCTAGAAAAAAAATAAGAGGAGGACTTTCAGGATGAAGCGCCGCCGCCTCGAGGTGGAACTTGGGCAGGAGCACTTTTGCCCTCGGGCAGAGCGATTCCACCGGGGGAACTTCCCTCCCGGAGGGGGAAATCATCGTCGTCATCATCACCAACCACTCTACCATCTTGGGGAGGGGAATATCCATCAACATATTCAACAACACCATCTATTCTCAAACCCTAGTTCATCTCTTGTGTTGAATCTTGTTACCGGAACTATAGATTGGTACTTGTGGGTGACTAGTAGTGTTGATTACATCTTGTAGTTGATTACTATGTTTTATTTGGTGGAAGATTATATGTTCAAATCCAATATGCTATTTAATACCCCTCTGATCATGAGCATGTTTATCATTTGTGAGCAGGCACCATTGTTCTTGAGGTCATGGGAGAAATCATGTTGCAAGTAATCATGTGAATTTGATATGTGTTCGATATTTTGATAGTATGTATGTTGTGATTCCCTTAGTGGTGTCATGTGAATGTCGACTACATGACACTTCACCATATTTGGGCCTAAGGGAATGCATTGTGGAGTAGCAATTAGATGATGGGTTGTGAGAGTGACAGAAGCTTAAACCCCAGTTTATGCGCTATTCCGTAAGTGACCGATTGGATCTAAAAGTTTAATGCTATGGTTAGAATTTATTCTTAATACTTTTCTCATAGTTGTGGATGCTTGCGGGAGGGTGAATGATAAGTAGGAGGTTTGTTCAAGTAAGAACATCACCTAAGCACCGGTCCACCCACATATCAAATTGTCAAAGTAGCGAACACGAATCGAACCAACATGATGAAAGTGACTAGATGAAATTCCCGTGCACCCTCAAGAATGCTTTGCTTATCATAAGAGACCGTTTTGGCCTGTCCTTTGCCTCAAAAGGATTGGGCTACCTTGCTGCACTTTTGTTACTACTATTGTTACTTTCTCGTTACAAATTATCTTGCTATCAAACTACTTTGCTACTTACAATTTCAGCACTTGCAGACACTACCTTACTGAAACTACTTGTCATTTCCTTCTGCTCCTCGTTGGGTTCGACACTCTTACTTATCAAAAAGAGCTATAATTGATACGCTATACTTGTGGGTAATCAAGGCTATTTCTGGCGCCATTGCTGGGGACTGAAGCACCTTTGGTAAGGAAACATTTATATAGTGTGCTGAAATTTATTGTTACTTGTTACTATGGAAAACAATCCTTTGAGGGGTTTGTTCGGGGTATCTTCACCTTGTCCGGAACCACAATTAGCTACCCCTCAACCTACTGCACCTACTAAAAATATTGAATATGAAATTCCTTCAGGTATGATAGAACAACTGCTAGCTAATCCTTATGCAGAAGATGGAACCGAACATCCTAATATGCACTTGATATATGTGGAACCAATTTGCGGATTGTTTAAGCTTGCAGGTTTACCCGGAGATAAAGTTATGAAGAAGCTTTTCCCTTTATCTTTGAAAGGAAAAGCATTGGCACGATATAGGCTATGCGATGATATTGGATCATGGAATTGGAATCGTTTGAAATTGGAGTTCCACCAAATTTTTTATCCTATGCATCTAGTTCATCGTGATCAGAATTATATATATAATTTTTGGTCTCGTGAAGGAGAAAGTATCGCTCTAGCTTGGGGGAGGCTTAAGTCAATGTTATATTCATGCCCCAATCATGGGCTCTCAAGAGAAATTATTATCCAGAATTTTTATGCTCGTCTTTCTCGTAATGATCAAACCATGCTTGATACTTACTGTGCTCGTTCCTTTATGAAGAAGACTATTGAATTCCGGTGGGATCTTTTGGAAAGAACTAAATGCAACTCTGAAGATTGGGAACTCGACAAAGGTAAAGAGTCAGGTATTAAACTTAAGTATGACTGTGTTAAATCTTTTATTTGATACTGATGCTTTTCAAAAGTTTAGCACTAAATATGGACTTGACTATGAAATAGTAGCCTCCTTTTGTGAATATTTTGCTACTCATGTTGAACCCCCTAAGGAGAAGTGTTTTAAATATCACCCACCTATTAAAGAATAAATCAAAGAACCGGTACTAGTTAAAGAAACTATACTTTATAATGTTGATCCAGTTGTTCCTTCTGCCTATATTGAGAAACCACCTTTCCGTGTTAGGATAAAGGAACATGCTAAAGTTTCAACTATGGTTAACGAAAGCTACATTAGAACACCTAAACCTGATGAACAAATTAAAGTTGAACCTAGTATTGCTGTGGTTAAAGATCTCTTGGAAGAAGATATGGATGTGCACGTTATTTACTTCTATGAAGAAGCTGCTATAATTGCCAAACTTGATAAGAAAGATAAACATAGACCCGTTGTTGGCATGCCTGTCATCTCAGTTAAAATAGGAGATCACTGTTATCATGGTTTATGTGACATGGGTGCTAGTGTGAGTGCTATTCCTTACACCTAATATCAAGAAATTATGAAAGATATAGCACCGACAGAGTTAGGAGACATAGATGTTACTATTAAACTAGCTAACAGAGACACCATATCACCATTTGGGATAGTTAGAGATGTTGAAGTCTTGTGTGGGAAAATAAAATACCCTACTGATTTTCTTGTTCTTGGTTTCCCGCAAGATGACTTTTGTCCCATCATTTTTGGTAGACCTTTCTTGGATATAGTTAATGCTAAGATAGACTATAAGAAACAAATTGTTGGTGTTAGCTTTGGTGATGAGTCTCATGAGTTTAATTTTTCCAAGTTTAGTAGAAATATTCATGAAAGAGAATTGCCTAGTAAGGATGAATTAATTGGTCTTGCTTCTATTGTTGTACCACCTACTGATCCTTTAGAACAATATTTGCTAGACCATGAGAATGATTTTCATATGCATGAAAGACATGAAATAGATAAAAATTTCTTTGAACAACGTCCTCTGCTTAAACACAATTTTCCTATTGAAACTCTGGGAGGTCCTCATCCACCTAAAGGTGATCCTGCGTTTGAATTAAAACAATTGCCAGACACTTTGAAATATGCTTATCTTGATGAAAAGAAGATATATCCTATTATTATTAGTGCCAACCTTTCAGAACATGAAGAAGAAAGATTATTGAAAGTTCTAAGGGAGCACCGAGCTGCTATTGGATATACTGTTGATGATTTAAAGGGCATTAGTCCCACTCTATGTCGGCACAAAATTAATATGGAACCTGATGCTAAACCCGTTGTTGATCACCAACGCCGGTTAAATCAGAAGATGAAAGAAGTGGTAAGAACGAAAATATTAAAACTTTTGGAAGTAGGTATAATCTATCCCATAGTTGATAGTAGATGGGTAAGTCCTGTTCATTGTGTTCCTAAGAAAGGAGGTATAACTGTTGAGGGAGTCCTGGATTAGGGGGTGTCCGGATGGCCGGACTATACCTTCAGCCGGACTCCTGGACTATGAAGATACAAGATTGAAGACTTCGTCCCGTGTCCGGAAGGGACTTTCCTTGGCGTGGAAGGCAAGCTTGGCGATACGGATATGTAGATCTCCTACCATTGTAACCGACTTTGTGTAACCCTAACCCTCTCTAGTGTCTATATAAACCAGAGGGTTTTAGTCCATAGGACAACATACAGAACAACTATCATACCATAGGCTAGCTTCTAGGGTTTAGCCTCTCCGATCTCGTGGTAGATCTACTCTTGTACTACCCATATCATCAATATTAATCAAGCAGAACGTAGGGTTTTACCTCCATCAAGAGGGCCCGAACCTGGGTAAAACTTCGTGTCCCTTGCCTCCTGTTACCATTCGGCCTAGACACACAGTTCGGGACCCCCTACCCGAGATCCGCCGGTTTTGACACCGACATTGGTGCTTTCATTGAGAGTTCCTCTGTGTCGTCGCTATCAGGAAGGATGTCTCGCCCCGTCTTTAAAGACGGCACCGTTGCTAAGGGAGCTTTGGCTGTCGGCCAAACCCTCCGGCTAGGTGGTTTTCTTATGACCGCCTGTTCGGCTTCTGCGCCGATGATGACCTCTCGAGCCATCGAAAACAATCTTCATGTCAGCTCGGAACTCGCCGAGCAGTTAGATCCAATGGAGCTCTCCTCCATAAACGAGCTCTTGGATCGCATCGCCGCTCTGGGAGTCGCTACAGATTACGACCAGATTGGGCCTAAACCCGATCTGAGAGAGATTAACTCTCCCCAAGTCACCCATCACGTTGCCGTGGTAGAGGGACAGTGTGGCGACCCTTCATCTATCTTAAGGACTAGCTACGTCCGGATTCCCGACCCCTCCAAGCCGGATACCCGCGGAGGGGAGGATATCACTCAAGACCTGAACTTAGAGTCAGACGACGGGTTGGATTCATTGGACAACATCCAGGAATCCAAATTTTCGAGTTCGGAAATTCCTCGGCCTCTAAGCCTTAGATTGTGTGAGGCTTCGGATTTAATTCCACCCACCCACCCGAATATAAGCGATCTATCCCAAATCAGGCAAGATCCCGAAGAAACAGTACACCATTACTGGGCCAGATTCCTCCTGGTTAGGAACAGGATAAGGGACTGCCGCGAGGAAGACGCAATCTCAATCTTCTGCAATAATTGCATGGATAAGGGAATCCTCAACGCCATAAGTCGCCGTGATATTACACGCTTCGCTGACTTGGCGTCCATTGTACGAAAGTACTGTGCGATGGAAAGCGCTTGGAAAACTGAAATAAAATTTTGGGACGATCCGGCCCTGAATACAAACCCAGTCTGAAACAAAAGGGTGCATCATCGCCAGACACCCGGGTCAAACACCAAAAAGCAAAAACCCTCTACAGGGCATGGAACCGTACTAGAAGGATGGCTTAATGGACCCTGTAAAATTCACAGTACAGAGGACGCCACACCAACTCACAGCCTTAGAGCATGTTGGATACTCCGGCAGGTGGCCAAAATTGGCGAAGATCTCCTAATTCCGGAGGCCACAGAAAGCCACCCGAGAGACACCAATACGGTATTAACAGCCTTTGAGACTTTCGCATCAAATAATATGCGAAAAAGGACACTCCGCAGCCTTGCCGAAGTCTACAAAGTAGCAACAATAAACCCATGGAGTGACACGGCTATTACCTTTAACGCCAGTGATGAACCTAAATTCCGAACAGCCCAGCACCAGCCGCATTGGTCCTCAGTCCAATAGTGGTCGGCTTTCGTCTTACCAAGGTACTCCTGGACGGCGGCAGCGGATTGAACCTCATTTATGAGGAAACCCTTCAAAAAATGGAAATCGACTGGAACCGCATTGAGCGAAGCAGCACAACCTTTAGAGGAATAATCCCCAGTCAGGAAGCGCGTTGTACAGGAAAAATCACACTAGATGTGGTGTTCGGCACGCCGGATAATTACAGGTCCGAAGAGGTCATGTTCCATGTGGCTCCGTTCAGCAGCGGTTATCACGCTCTGCTAGGGCGGGAAGCGTTTACAATCTTCCAAGCAATACCCCATTACGGGTACATGAAGCTCAAGATGCCCGGGCCTAACGGGATCATCACTCTCGCTAGTGATCCGGACATAGCACTCCGCGCCGAAAACAAGACAGCCGCACTGGTCCTCGAGGCACTATCCGAAGCCCTAGCGGCTGAGGAACTGACTGCGCTGCGCTCCACGGTGGATAGGGACGATGTGGTACTTCACAAAAGAACCAAGTCCACGTCCTTTAAACTGGCGAACGAAATAGTCAAATTCCAGGTCCATCCAACGGACCCCAATAAAACAGCTTCCATCGGGGCACAGTTAAACCCTGATGTAGACGCTGCACTACGGGAGTTCCTACGAGAGAACTGGGACATTTTTGCCTAGCACCCTTCAGACATGCCAGGAATCCCACACAGGCTGGCTGAGCACAGCTTAAATATCCTAAAAGGATTCAAACCTGTCGAACAAGTTCTTCGGCATTTTTCTGAACCTAAGAGATAGGCCATGGGAGAGGAGCTAGCAAAGCTATTGGAGGCCGGATTCATCAGAGATATAAAACATCCGGACTGGCTAGCAAACCTGGTGATGGTACCAAAGAAGGACAAATCCTGGCGCCTGTGCGTTGATTTTAAAGACCTTAACAAGGCTTGCCCAAAGGATCCCTTCCCCCTCCCCGCATCGATCAAATTATCGACGCTGCCGCAGGACACGATTCGTTGTGTTTCCTCGACGCATATTACGGCTACCATCAAATCAAGATGGCAGAATCAGACCAAGCCGCAACGGCATTTATCACACCATACGGCCCATTCTGCTTCAACACAATGCCCTTCGGGCTCAAAAACGCCGGTGCAACATATCAGCGCATGATTCAGACATGTCTGGCAAACCAGATCGGCAAAACAGTGGAGGCATATGTAGATGATGTGGTCGTCAAAACAAGACATGTCGAATCTCTAGTAGACGACTTGAGGCTCACATTTGATAACCTCCGAACATACGACATCAAGCTCAACCCGGAAAAATGCGTTTTCGGTGTTCCAGCCAGAAAGCTCTTGGGCTTCATTGTATCCGGTAGAGGAATTGAAGCAAATCCAGCCAAGATCCGAGCTCTGTCGCAACTGGATATCCCAAAGGACCTCAAACAAATACAAAAGTTAACCGGATGCGTGGCGGCTCTAAGCCGCTTTATCTCCCGTTTGGGAGAAAAGGCCCTACCCCTTTACCGCCTCCTTCGGCGCACCGAACACTTTGAATGGACGGATGCAGCCACGGCCGGACTCGACGAAATAAAAGCCATATTGGCAACAAACCCAGTCCTGGCCGCGCCAAACATTGGCGAACCAATGCTATTGTACATTGCAGCAACACATCAGGTTGTAAGCGCAGTGCTCGTCGTCGAACGAGAAACGGACAGACACAAATTCCCCCTTCAAAAGCCGGTCTATTATGTGTCCACTGTCCTCACTCCGTGCAAATCACAGTACCTGCATTAACAAAAGATTGCGTACGCGGTCTTCATGGCATCCTGGAAGCTACGACACTACTTTCAAGAGTGTTCAATAACAGTAGCCTCGGAAGTACCACTTAACGATATTATAAACAACCGTGACGCAACGGGCCGGATTGCAAAATGGGCCATTGAGCTCCTCCCATTCAACATAACTTATAAGCCACGGCGAGCCATCAAGTCGCAAGTTTTGGCCGACTTCGTCGCAGAATGGACGGAGGCCGAACTCCCTAAAGAGTACGGCACATATTCAAATTGGATCATGCATTTCGACGGCTCCAAGATGTTGGCCGGACTAGGGGCTGGCGTCGTTTTGACGTCCCCCACAGGAGACACAGTTCAATACGTACTCTAGATTATGTACACAGACTCCAATAATGCAGCCGAATATGAGGCCCTTTTACATGGTCTCCGGATGGCAGTATCCATGGGCATTCAACGCCTAGAGGTGCGCGGGGACTCGAACCTCGCAATATCCCAAATAAATGGAGACTTTGATGCTAAGGATCCAAAAATGGCAGCTTACCGCAACGCCGTGCTAAAAATGTCAGCTCGGTTCGAAGGGCTTGAATTTCACCATATAGCCCGGGAAAATAATCAGGCGGCAGATGTCCTGGCACGCATCGGCGCAAAACGTGATGTAGTCCCCTCCAACATCTTCTTGGAAAGGCTGTTCAAGCCATCCATAGTATGGGAAGGGGAGCCGAACAATAACAGCCCGGACCCAACCGCACTGCCCGACACCGAACATTCTGACACAATCGGAGGCTCTGCCAATGAAATAACACCTTCAGCCCATGTAATAATGGCCGTCATCGCCCCGTGGACAGAACCATTCCTCGCCTACCTTACTAGGCGGAACTCCCCGAGGACCAAAATGAGGTACGCTGCATAGTGTGGCGATCCAAAGCCTACAAAGTCCACGAGGGAGAGCTTTATAAGAAAAGCACTATCGAAGTCCTTCAAAGGTGCATCTCCGAAGAGGAAGGGCGGAACCTCCTGGCTGAAATTCATGCCAGACTCGGCAGTCATCATGCTGCAGCTCGGTCCCTTGTAAGCAAGGCCTTCTGTACAGGCTTTTATTGGCCGACGGCCCGGGCAGACGCCCAGGACTTAGTCCAATGATGCGTCAGTTGCCAGCTCTTTGCAAACCAAAGCCATATGCCACCCACCGCCCTCCGAACTATCCCCATCACTTGGCCCTTTGCGGCTGGAGGCTTGACATGGTTGGACCCCTTAAAGGCGGAACCCACAAGCAAAAATACTTACTGGTCATGGTGGATAAGTTCACCAAATGGATAGAAGCCAAGCCTGTTAAGACGGCCGAATCCGGACCGGTGATAGACTTTATATCCGGGGTTGTACACCGTTACGGCGTCCTCCACAGCATCATCACTGATAACGACACAAACTTTATGGCCGACGAGGTAAAACTCTGGTGCAAAAACATGGGCATCAAGCTCGATTATGCTTCCGTCTATCACCCACAAACTAACGGCCAGGTCGAACGTGCAAATGGTCTCATCATGAGCGGCATCAAACCCAGATTAGTGCGGTCCCTCAAGGAATCTAACAGGCACTGGGTAGAGGAGCTCGACTCTGTACTCTGGGGGCTGCGGACCACGCCGAATCGCACCAACGGATACACACCATTCCTTATGGTGTACAGCGCAGAGGCAGTTTTGCCTTGCAACATAATTCATGACTCACCTCGAGTGCGCATGTACGAAGAAAGAGAAGCCGAGCTCGATCGGCAGGACAGTTTGGACGCATTGGAGGAGGAGCGTGACGTGGCAAAAGCCCGTTCCGCATTCTATCAACAACAGGCTCGAAGATACCAAAGCAGAGAAGTACAGGCCAAAAATTACAACGTTGGCGAATTAGTTCTACGCCTGCCGGACAAGAAAAAGGACAAACTCAAGCCCAAGTGGGAAGGTCCCTTCATAATTGACCAAGTCCTGACTGGTGGAGCGTACCGCCTGCGAGATGCATTGGATAACCGACTCGAGCCGAACCCATGGAACACAGCCCGTCTCCGAAGATTCTATGCCTAGCGCTGGATTCTGTGTTCGTCTCCTTCCTCTGTCCATTTTTTATATACTGTCTGTCTTACATTTCTCTCCTTCTCCCCTTCCTTTCTCTTATAGCCTTTAAAGGCTCATCAAATGACGTGCTATTCGCACTCATTAAACCTGGGGGCTTCTTTTAACAGAAGCTTATTTATACGGGCTTCATGCCCAACACATGTGCTACGCTCCGCATGACCTTTTATTTCACCATTATATGCATCGATATGACTTAAGTTTTGGCCAAGCTGGGTTGCCTGGCTCCTGTGCTTACCCCTACGTTCCCGATTATTCGGCTAGGCGGTAAAGGAAGCACCTCTGCGATTGTTACTGCCGGATCAGCCGGATGTGTACCTCAGACTGGTGAAGCCGAAAGCTAGCATTCTTAAGGGAATATTCGGTCGGTGACCTAAAATATGATCTTTTCACTTATTTATTTATGCGCCCCCCAGATGCTTTTTCCCGCGTCTTTTTCGCAGAATGGGCATGCACTTTAGGGCATGCCTCCCAGGTAATGGAACTATTCTCCCTAGAAGATGTTTCTTACTAACCATGTAATATAACATAACTAGTCGGGCACTTGTCTGTTCACGCACTAATGACCCCTACGCCTGGTCTCCATGCATTCCCCGGTTCTTATATAACTGCATGGGAATTCGGACACACTCCGGACCGTCAGGTCCCGAGGCTGAAGCGAAAAGCTCGGCCATGACAAACGATCTACAATCCGGCTAGAAGGCATTATAAATGTCAATTAAATTACATAGTCATTCTGGCTGATTGTATTCCTCTTCAATACCATCTAACAGGCTGTCTAATTTACAGTCCTGCTGGGAATACTTTGCGGCCAATTCTACTTGGCCATATACTAAGCTTACAGGGATCTCCTTCCCATCGGGCCCCACAGGACCGACCTCGGCCATGTGGTTGGGGTCAGCCTTTGTGTACCGCGTCTTCACCATGGCCCAGGCCTCCCTAGCGCCTTGACGGCAGGCCAATATCTTCCACAATCGAAAGCGCCGCCGTGCTCCCTTTAGCTTCTCCGCAAGCTCTCCAAGACCTTGTGGCATGGAGATGGATGGCCACAAGGCCTGGGCGACGCCTTGCATCGCCTGCCGAACTCGCTCGAGTAGTTGCGAGAGCTCGGGAAGAAGGTCACCCGTAGAACCGGGCATATCCTCTGCAGGACGACCTGTTAGCACACCTACAGACATTACTCTGTTAGTCGACTTCCCCGCCGAACTTTTTTTCAAAGGTTCGTTCAAGCACTTACTAAATATGCCGCGCCGAAGCCGCTGATTCTCCTTCACAGAGTCTGACAGCTGGGCACGTACATCTTTGAGGTCGACGCCCAGCTTGGTGTTGGCATCTTGGAGATCGTTCTTCTCCCGCCTCACCTTTGTCAGCACCTTCTCACCAGCCTTCAGCTGGCGTAGGAGATGTTTCCTTTCCGGATTCAATCCGGCGCCATCTGCAATTTCATTTGTCAGATTCGCACCCATGCCGTGCTTCGCAAAATACTTATCTTTCGAAGTGTATATTACCATAGGGGGTCTCCTTGGGCTCCCCTGCCGCGGCTAGTGCGGCCTCAAGTTGGGCTTTGCACTCTTCCAGCTCCTGGGACAGTAGGGAATTCTTTTCTGTAAGAACCTGCATAACAAATGATCCTTAAATCAGTTATTCTAACTGTTTCAAGTCCCGGGGGCTACTGGTATATATATATAATTACCAAAATTTTCTTACCCGTATGTCTTTTACATATTGCTCCGTGGCTCTGGCTAGACCATTTTGAGCGGCACAGAGGTACGCATCTCCCGAATTGAAGGCATCTAATGCCTCTTGGGAGAAACAAGCGTCGTGAAGAATTGTCCGGCAACACCTGTGGTTCATGACACTCTCCACCTCAGAGTTGGTGGCAGACAACTTGTCCACATCCTCCGTCGGAGGAGCGTCCGGTGCGCGCCTTGTGTTCGCCTCCGCCTCCGGACCAGGCTTTGGAGCCTGGCTGGTGGAGGCGTGATTGGCAGCCTCTCCGGATATAGTCCGGCGAGGTCTCTTTGTCCTGAAGAGAGCACGAGTGTTAATATGCCTTGAAGGTATAACACCTGGGATAAGGGGGCGCGCCATATCTTTGCACTGACGCCTCAGTCCGGACTGCACCTCTTTTCTGCCCACGGGGCCCTGCGGCCCCTCATTGGCTTGTCGCCGCAAGTTCGGCCTCCCGTCTCAAAAACCTCCCCTACAAAGCTCGGTTGTAATCAGGAAACTGAAAACACGAAAGGGCGGACCCCTATTCGGGGTACTGGGACTTCGATCTCAGTTACCTGGGAAGCCGAGATTAGCCCTGGGTAATCGGCCGTAATGGCCACCAAGGCGTTGTCCTTGCTCAATTGATGGAACACTCCATCAATCAGCTCCACAGATAAGTCCGGATCCTCTTGAGAGGCCGGGTCGAGGGGCCGTCCTGGGTCCTCGGGTTGCGGAGGAGGGCTGTTTATTTCTTTAATAGCCTGGCGCAGTTCCTGCGTTGAAGTCGTTAGACTGAATATTTAACAATGGGAATATAAAATGGATGGGCAAGTAAATGTGACCACTTACCCAGCTTGGGGGATTGTACATAGAAAATCCACCCTGTGGGTTGACACGGAGAAATTCCTCCTCTTCTCCCTTGTACAAAGCGGGCAAGGTCTTTGTTAAAGCCACAGCCGAATCCGGTCCCTTACAGTCATAACGGGTGGCGTCGTCCTCCCCGTTGAAGTCCCACATGGGGTGGCCTCTATACTGTAGCGGTTGCACCCCTCACATGATGCATGCGGCCATGACCCTGATCATGGTTAGTCCGGAATGAGCTAACAATCTTATCCGGCCCATCAGGTAAAGGACATCCTTGTCACTTTCCTTCTGAGGGCTCCGTGGACGCCAACTTAGGCATTTCTTTAGTGGAGCACTGTCGAACTCAGGGAGGCCGATCCAGACAGGATCCGGCAGCGGGACGTCCTCTATGTAAAACCATTCCGAAGGCCAGTCCTCGGACGCCTTCTTTGGGGTTCCGGATAGATATCCGGTCCCGGTGATGCACCACACTTCGGCTCCGCCCACTTGGTATATTGACCCCTTTCGAGAACGGGGCACAAGGCAGAATAGCTCTTTCCACAGCCCGAAATGAGCCTCAACACCCAAAAACAGCTCGCAGAGGGCTACGAAGCCCGTGATATGCAATACGGAGGCAGGCGTAAGATTGTGTAGCTGGAGGCCATAGAACTCCAGGAGCCCCCAGAGAAACAGATGGATTGGAAATCTGAGCCCTCTTATTAAATAAGGGACAAGGCATACCCGCTCTCCTTTGGAGGGATTAGGGGCACTCTCCACTTGCTCTCCACCATTATAGATGGCAAGACTGGCTCGAACCGGGACCATATAGGCCGGGGGGAGAGATCCCTTGGTCTGGAGCGTCACTAGCTCACTATGCGGGATGGAGCATCTCTCCCAATATCCACGCTGAGGGCTGGAAGGGCGAAAGGAGGAGTTGCGACAGCTGGCCATGGTGGAATGGACCTTTGTCGGATGCGCCCTGATGAACACTCGCGAAGGGGAGAAGGTGCGGTTTGGATCTAAATCCTCGTCCCCTTAAATGGGCGGCTCATTTACGCGGCTAGGGGTGTGGATGTAAAAACACTCAGACTTTTCATATTCGTTTGACACATGGGAGACGGCCATTATTGGGCGTAGAAGCCAAGGAGCGCAACATTTACAAGAAACCGGACTTTATTCAACATGTACACGAAATTTGGAGGAGAACCCGCCTTGCAATGCCGAAGACAATCTGCACACCGAACTCATCGTCATTGAAGCCTGGTTCGAGGGCTACTGAGGGAGTCCTGGATTAGGGGGTGTCCGGATGGCCGGACTATACCTTCAGCCGGACTCCTGGACTATGAAGATACAAGATTGAAGACTTCGTCCCGTGTCCGGGAGGGACTTTCCTTGGCGTGGAAGGCAAGCTTGGCGATACGGATATGTAGATCTCCTACCATTGTAACCGACTTTGTGTAACCCTAACCCTCTCTAGTGTCTATATAAACCGGAGGGTTTTAGTTTGTAGGACAACATACAGAACAACAATCATACCATAGGCTAGCTTCTAGGGTTTAGCCTCTCCGATCTCGTGGTAGATCTACTGTTGTACTACCCATATCATCAATATTAATCAAGCAGGACATAGGGTTTTACCTCCATCAAGAGTTCCCAAACCTGGGTAAAACTTCGTGTCCCTTGCCTCCTGTTACCATCCGGCCTAGACGCACAGTTCGGGACCCTGACACCGACAACTGTTGTTCCTAATGATAAGAATGAAGTTATTCCACAAAGAATTGCCACATGCTATAGAATGGTAATCGATTTAGAAAATTAAACAAAGCAACTAGAAAAGATCATTACCCTTTGCCTTTTATTGATCAAATGCTTGAAAGATTATCTAAGCACACACACTTTTGCTTCCTTGATGGATATTCTGGCTTTTCACAAATACCCGTTTCTCAACCTGATCAAAAGAAGACCACTTTTACTTATCCCTTTGGAACTTATGCTTATAGACGTATGCCTTTTAGTTTTATGTAATGCACCTGCTACCATTCAAAGATGTATGACTGCTATATTTTCCGTCTTCTGTGAAAAGATTGTTGAGGTTTTCATGGATGACCTTTCTGTTTATGGGAAGTATTTTGATGATTGTTTAAGAAATCTTGATCGAGTTTTGCAGAGATATGAACAAAAAAAATCTTTGCTTGAATTGGGAGAAGTGCCACTTTATGGTTAATGAAGGCATTGTCTTGGGTCATAAAATTTCCGAAAGAGGTATTGAAGTGGATCAAGCTAAGGTTGATGCAATTGAGCAAATGCCATGTCCTAAAGATATAGAAGGTATTCGTAGTTTCTTAGGTCATGCTGGTTTCTATAGGAGATTTATCAAAGACATTCCAAAAATTTCTAGGCCTCTTACTAGTCTCTTGCAAAAGGATATTCCTTTTGTTTTCGATGATGATTGTTTAGAAGCCTTTTAAACACTTAAGAAAGCTTTAATTTCTGCACCTATTGTTCAACCACCTGATTGGAACTTGCCTTTTGAAATTATGTGTGATGCTAGTGATTATGCTGTTGGTGCTTGATACATCTCCAACGTATCTACTTTTCCAAACACTTTTGCCCTTGTTTTGGACTCTAACTTGCATGATTTGAATGGAACTAACCCGAACTGACACTGTTTTCAGCAGAATTGCCATGGTGTTATTTTTGTGCAGAAATAAAAGTTCTCGGAATGACCTAAAAATTCATGGAGACACGTTTTGGAATTTATAAGAAATACTGGCAAAAGAATTAGCATAAGGGGGCCCACACCCTGTCCACGAGGCTGTAGGGCGTGCCCCCCCTAGGGCGCGCCCCTGCCTCGTGGGCCCCTTGAGGATCCACCAATGTCAACTCCAACTCTATATATTCACTTCGGGGAGGAAAAACTAAGAGAGAAGGATTCATTGTGTTTTACGATACAAAGCCACTGCCAAACCCTAATCTTCACCGGGAGGGCTGATCTGGAGTCCGTTCGGGGCTCCGGAGAGGGGAATCCATCGCCATCGTCATCATCAACCTTCCTCCATCACCAATTTCATGATGCTCACCGCCGTGCGTGAGTAATTCCATATTAGGCTTGCTGGACGGTGATGGGTTGGATGAGATTTACCATGTAATCGAGTTAGTTTTGTTAGGGTTTGATCCCTAGTATCCATTATGTTCTAAGATTGATGTTGCTATGACTTTGATATGCTTAATGCTTGTCACTAGGGCCCGAGTGCCATGATTTTAGATCTGAACCTATTATGTTTTCATGAATATATGTGAGTTCTTGATCCTATCTTGCAAGTCAATAGTCACCTACTATGTGTTATAATCCGGTAAACCCGAAGTGACAATAATCGGGACCACTCCCAGTGATGATCGTAGTTTGAGGAGTTCATGTATTCACTAAGTGTTAATGCTTTGGTTCGGCACTCTATTAAAAGAGGCCTTAATATCCCTTAGTTTCCAATAGGACCCTGTTGCCATGGGAGGTTAGGACAAAAGATGTCATGCAAGTTCTTTTCCATAAGCACGCATGACTATATTCGGAATACATGCCTACATTACATTGATGATCTAGAGCTAGTTCTGTGTCACCCTATGTTATAACTGTTGCATGAGGAATCGCATCCGACATAGTTATCCATCGTCGATCCATTGCATGCGAGCTTTTCACATATTGATCTTTGCTTAGTTACTTTTCCGTTGCCACTGTTACAATTGCTACAAAAACTACTACTTTACTTTTACCACCGTTACCATTACTTCCATACTATTTTGCTACTAAATACTTTGCTACAGATATTAAGTCTTTCAGGTGTGGTTGAATTGACAACTCAACTTCTAATACTTGAGAATATTCTTTGGCTCCCCTTGTGTCGAATCAATAAATTTGGGTTGAATACTCTACCCTCGAAAACTGTTGTGATCCCCTATACTTGTGTGTTATCAAGACTATTTTTTGGCACCGTTGCCGGTGAGCATAGCTCTATTCTTTGAGTCACTTGGGATTTATATCTGTTGATCACTATGAGGAACTTGAAAGATGAGAGAACCAAGATTTCCCCCTCAACTATGAGGGGAGGTAAGGAACTTCCATCTAGCTCTACACTAGATTCACCTTCTGTTTTGAGTAAACTTGCGACACCTACTCCTGCTATTGATTCTGATATGTCGCATGTTATTGATGATGCCACTTCTGCTATGCATTATGCTTATGATGAAACTACTTCTATGCTTGATAATACTGTACCATTAGGTGAATTTCTTGATGAACAACTTGCTAGGGTTAGAGAAAATGAAACTATTGAAACTGATAATATTGATGAAAGTGATGATGAAGATTCTCCCCCTAGATATGAATTGCCTGATGTGCCTGATGGTTATGTTATGGATGAAGAAACTGCTAGAGAGCTTTTAGCTTGCAAAGATAGATATGATCTTAAGAAATTGCTAGCTAAGCTGAAAGAAAAGTCTTTGAATGCTAGAATGAAATATGACCTGCTTTTGCTACTTCACCTATCTGTATTTCTGATAAGGATTATGATTTCTTTGTCGATCCTGAGTTAATTACTTTGGTTGAATCTGATCATTTTTGTGGCTATGAAACTAAAACTGTTGTGGCACATCTTACTAAATTGAATGATATAGCCACCCTATTCACTCATGAGGAAAAAATTCGTTACTTCTATATCCTTAAGTTATTTCTGTTCTCATTAAAGAGTGATGCTAAAACATGGTTTAATTCTTTTGCTCCTGGTTGTGTGCGTAGTCCCCAGGATATGATTTATTACTTCTCTGCTAAATATTTCCCCCCTCATAAGAAACAAGCTGCCTTAAGGGAAATATATAATATTGTGCAAATTGAAGAAGAGAGTCTCCCACAAGCTTGGGGGAGGCTTCTCCGATTACATAATGCTTTGCCTGATCATCCTCTCAAGAAAAATGAAATACTTGATATCTTTTATAATGGACTAACCGATGCTTCCAGAGACCACCTGGATAGTTGTGCTGGTTGTGTTTTCAGGGAAAGAATTGTTGAGCAAGCTGAATTGCTATTGAATAATATATTGAGTAATGATAATGATTGGACACTTCCTGAACCAACTACCAAGCTAACTCCGAAGAAAAGGGGTGTTCTATTTCTCATTCCTGAAGATATGCAAGAGGCAAAGAAATCTATGAATACTATTGAAGAAATACATGGTCTTAATAACCCGACAGATGTAGTAAAGGTAAATTATCTCTATAGATTTGATGAAGGTGATATTCCTCGTAATAAGTCTGCTAGCCAATGCTTGGATGAGTTCGATAATTTTATTGTTAAACAAGAAAACTTCAATGCTTATGTTGGTAGAAAATTGAAACGTAATGCTTATATGATTGAACACTTGAGTGATTATATGTCTAGAGTTAAAGGCGACCTTAAGCTTATTAGTAAACATGCTTCTATGGTTACCACTCAAGTAGGACAAGTGCTTAAAGCACAAGATGATTTGCTCAATGAATTGAATAATAAGGAAAATGAAAATGCTGTTAGAGTTGTGACTAGAGGTGGTAAAATGACTCAGGAACCTTTGTATCGCGAGGGCCACCCTAAGAGAGTTGAGCAAGATTCTCAGAAAACTAATGTTGATGCACCTAGTCCTTCTAAGAAGAAGAAAAAGAAAAATGATAGGACTTTGCATGCTTCTAGTGAACCTGTTGTTGACACACCTGAGAATCCCAATGATATTCTATTTCTGATGCTGAAACACAATCTGGTAATGATCATGAACCTAGTGATAATGTTATGATGATGTTCATGTTGATGCTCAACCTAGCAATAGCAATGATGTAGAGATTGAACCTGTTGTTGATCTTGATAACCCACAATCAAATAATCAACATTATGATAAGAGAGACTTCGTTGCTAGGAAGCATGGTAAAGAAAGAGAAGCATCGGTTCAGAAACCCATGCCTTTTCCTCCTAAACCATCCAAGAAAAAGGATGATAAGGATTTTGAGCGCTTTGCTGAAATGATTAGACCTATCTTTTTGCGTATGCGTTTGACTGATATGCTTAAAATGAATCCATATGCTAAGTATATGAAAGACATTGTTAGAAATAAAAAAAGATACCGGAAGCTGAAATTTCCACCATGCTTGCCAATTATACTTTTAAAGGTGGAATACCTAAGAAACTAGGAGATCCCGGAGCACCAACTATACCATGCTCCATTAAAAGAAACTATGTTAAAACTGCTTTATGTGATCTTGGAGCCGGTGTTAGTGTTATGCCTCTCTCTTTTATATCGTAGACTTGATTTGAATAAGTTGACACCTACTGAAATATCATTGCAAATGGCCGATAAATCAACTGCTATACCTGTCAGTATTTGTGAGGATGTGCCTATTGTGGTTGCAAACGTTACTATTTTAACAGACTTTGTTATTCTTGATATTCCCGAGGACGATAGTATGTCTGTTATTCCGTAACATCCCAAAATTCTAAATTTTGGAATGTTATATTAAATAAATAGTTTTGATTGTTTGTTTGTTTGTTGTGTGATTGATTGTGTGAAATTGAGTGGAATTTGAAACTTTTTTTGAAAGTTAAATGAGAGGGAATAAAAGGACTTTCCCAAACTTTCACCTTACATTTCTGATCTCCATGAATTCAAATTCTTTTACAAAACCCTAGAGAGAAGATGATATGACTTCTTCCATTTAAATAAATGAAAATGGTTTTGAAGAGATTTGAATTCCATTTGCAAGTATTTTAAATTCAGAAACTTTATGCAACTCAATGATTTTCATGGGAGAAGATAAAATGACTTCTTCAAACATATGAAATATGAGTTGGAAGTTTAAAACAATGAAATTTAAAGTCCCTTTGAAGGTATTTTGAAAACCATTTTTCAATTTGGAGATATTTGGTTCTTATTCAAATTATTTTTCTGCAAAAATGAAATATATGGAAAATAGGGTAAAATGATTCCCTATAGTAGAAAAATGGAGAGAAATGAGTTTGGAATTATTTTAGTATTTTAAAATATTTTAATTTGTTTTTTAATGAACAGGTAGTACTATTTGCTTTATTTAAATTTTTGTGGAATTTATTTGCCACTGAAAATATGTTGATTTTTAGGAAATTTTTTTTGAAAATTTTGATATATAATATGCCTATATAAAATTTTAGTTTTGTTTTCATTATTCAGTTTTCCTGTCTGTTTCTATTTAAAAAAGAAAAACTGTACGTGCAGCTGGTAACTATATGTCGCCCACATGCGTAGCATTGTAGCAGCGGCGCTCCATTTTTCTTCTTCTTTCTACATGGGCCAGGCCCAATCAGCTATTATTTTTTTCTTCTTTTGTTCACTTTGGCAAAAGAAAACTATGCGCGCACGCGCCGGCCGCCTGAACATTTTAGGTCGCCTTTCTTTTTCTTTCTCCTCTTTTCATATATGTTTAGTCCCACATTGCATCTCTAAGTCTCCTTTTCACCTATAAATATATACCCATAGAGCCTTCAAAAATCATCTGATTCAGATTAAATCAATATTTTGGGTTGACTAGATTCACTAAAGAAAAATATATTTCTTCTCTCCGGCGGGACTTTTGAAAGTTGTCTCCTTTCTCTGAAGTCGTCTTTTCTCTACCTTATAAAGGTATCTTTCTTTGTATTTTTTTATATACTTCCGTAGCTTATTATTTCTAGACTAGTACAGTAGAATAATTAGATTACCAATTTGTCTCTGTATTTATACATTAGACCTAGAATTCTTTTAGTCGTAACTATTTTTCTTCCGTAAAACACCTTGGTCCTGATTTTTTAGATAACCATAACTTTTTACTCGTTCATCCAAATAAGATAAAACCAACGCCTACTTCTTCGTTATGATCCCCTCTATCGAGTAAAACAACTTAAACATGTTTTTGAAAATTTAAAATTTGGTTTCAAACAGTTTTGAATTTGAATATTTTTTTGTTCATAACTTGAGTTTCGCAACTCCAATTTAATTGATTCTTTTTGCTAATTGAAGCTCTTGACCGAAACTTTCTGATAAGACCAAATCAACCTAATTTTGGTACTGTTAGAAATTGTTTTATGTTGCAAGAGTTAATTTCTTGTTTTCAAAGTTTTCCGAGATCTTTTCTTCGATTCTTTTGCATGAGTGCTTATCTATGCAATTGCTTGCTCATGATAGATTGACGGGAGTGTGAGGAGTAGAACTATTGGGAGATATGAGTGTGAATCATCTTCATCAACAGTACAAGGCAAGTTCACACTTTGATCATATCCCTTTACTACCCAGTTTTTATGCATTAGTTTCAACCCTCAAACATTGCATGAGTAGGATGGATAACATGTGGGTATTTGGGAAGTAGTTGATGAGGTAGGAACCTATTGCCCTTTTTATTTCAAACCATGGGAGTTACTGCATTGTGCTTACACTAATATGCTATGCTCATAGACGTGGTTTGGTTTTGAGAGTACTCATGAAAGTTGTGAGTGTTAATGTTAACTAAGGTTTAACTTAAGGTGGAAACTTTAATACACATCTGGGTGGATTGGTTGGGGCGCCCTGGGGATACCAGTGGATTGCCCGGACACCTGGAGAATCCAGTGTTGTCCTAGGAGATCCCGGGGTATCTGTGTGATCATCCTATGGTTTGCCACCCAGGCTCAAAGGGATCATAAGATTATTCATGCTAGAAACCAGCCATAATCCATTTTGGGCTCTGGCATAGTTGAGTATGTTGTGTGACCTCTTTCAGTGGTAGGCTAGCAGATGTAAGGGAAAGTAGGTGGTACTGTCTACCCAGAGTAAATAGTTAATGCTTCAAAAAGACTGTTTCTCGATCATCCGTTTCTCAAACGTTATGTAGTGCGAGAAGTCCAGCGGAGGAGATCGAGTTTTGTGGGGAAAAGTGCGCAACCTCTGCAGAGTGTATGAACTAATCATGATTAGTTATGTCCCTAGTTATGGACATCTTGAGTATCTGGTACTTGAATTATTGATTGATCTCATCACTTTACTTAATGAATTTGTTGGGTTAATATGTATACTTGGTAATTTTGGGATTCAGTTGGAGGAACCTACTCAATAATGACATAAACTTTGTATTTAAATAAAATATATTCCTTTGTTGTAGGGAAAAATTAGCTTTATGCAAAACTTTAAACTTAGAGCCTCCACCAGCCAAATATGCATGTAGTGATAGCCATTTATTCAACATTGCTCTACAGTGTGAAATTGCCAGTACATTCAATGTATTGACCTACATGGCTGCAACGTCTCATGTTGTAGGAATCTTACGACGAGTAAGTGATATGTTAGGGTTACATTGTCTACACTCAACTTTGCCGTTGGTGTTGATGGGAATCCACAACATTGTCATTAATTCTGCTATATGGATTGAGGTAATAGTACTTACGTTACTTTATACATGTGATTTACCTCTGTTATAAATCCTCGAGTACTGTGTGTGCTAGCATACCGATGCAGGGATGACACTTAAGCACAGAGACTTGATCCATTCGGGTCGGGTCGCTACATATTCTTGGTAGACCCTTTTTGAATACTGCAGGGGCTGTTATTGATTTCAACAAAGGCAATGTCACTTTTCATGTTAATGGTAATTAGCATACAGTACACTTTTCGAGGAAACAACCTCAAGTCAGCAGTATCAATTCTATTGGAAAAATTTCAACGATAACTATTGGAGGTTTCGAATTCCCTCTTCCTTCTGTCAAGAAGAAATATGATATTCTTATTGTTGCGGACATTCACATCCCCGTTGAGGTAACCTAGTCAAAAATTCTCTGGTTTCATGTTATTCGGAAAGAGTTTGTTAACAAGACTTGATCAACCTTGTTAGTGGATTCCTTTTGATGAGCATGAGATGGATGAAGTTAGAAAGCACAACTCTTTGTACCCTCCTTTTACTTTCTGTTATTTGGATTAAATAAAGCAAAAATAGTATTTTCTGTCTGTTTTCCACATTATCCTTGCAATAAAAATACCCCAAAAATAGAAGTTCTCCAAATGTCCTGAAAATGATATATGATTTTTTGTAGAATATTTAAGAATTACTGGCACTGAGAACACACCAGGGGGCCCCAACACTTGTCCACGAGGGTGCAGGGTGCGCCCCCTGGGGCGCGCCCCCTGCCTTGTGGACCCCACATGGACCCCCACCACTTATTCCAGCACCCACTCACTTCGTCTTCCTCTAGAAAAAAATCCTCCCATAGTTCAAACCCGAGTTCTAGCTCATCTTGTTGCCATTTTCGATCTCCTTGCTCAAAGCTCCATTTACAAAACTGCTTTGGGGGATTGTGTTGGGGAACGTAGTAATTTCAAAAAAATTCCTACGCACACGCAAGATCATGGTGATGTATAGCAACGAGAGGGGAGAGTGTTGTCTACGTACCCTCGTAGACCTTTCGCGGAAGCGTTATATCAATGCAGTTGATGTAGTCGTACGTCTTCACGTCTGACCGATCCAAGTACCGAAAGCACGACACCTCCAAGTTTTGCACACGTTCGGCTCGGTGACATCCTCGCCTTCTCGATCCAGCAAGAGTGGCGAAGTAGTAGATGAGTTCTGGCAGCACGACGGCGTGGTGACGGTGTTGGTGAAGAACAATCTCCGCAGGGCTTCGCCTAAGCACTACGAAAACTATGACGGAGGATAAACTAGAGGGGACAGGGTTGCCGGCACACGACTTGGTGTTTCTTGATGTCTTTGGTGCTAGCACTACTCCTCTATTTATATATTGAGCCCTGGGGTCGAAACTTGGAGTAAGAGCCTCCTCAAAGTCAGTTTCACCCGAAAGGCAAGAGTCCTTCTCGGACTCCAGGGCTAGACGCCAGGGTTCCCGGCGTCTACCCCCTAGACGCCAGGGTTCCTGGCGTCTAGCCTCTGGTCTCTGCAAAACTTCCTTTTGCACTTTCCAAAAGCCTTGTGGGCTTTCCCCTTCGGCCCAGATAAAGTGTTCTCGTGCCCAAACATTTCGGGAAACATCCGGAACCCCTTCCGGTGAACCCCGGAACCCTTCCGGAGATCAAACACTACTATCCCATATATCAAACTTTATCTCCGGACCATTCCGGAGTTCCTTGTCATGTCCGTGATCTCATCTCGGACTCCGAACAACATTCGGTCAACAACATACATAACTCATATAGTACTATATCGTCAACGAACGTTAAGCGTGCGGACCATACAGGTTCGAGAACTATGTAGAGATGACCGAGACACCTCTCTGGTCAATAACCAATAGCGGGACCTGGATGCCCATATTGGCTCCTACATATTCTATGAAGATCTTTATCGGTCAGACCGCATAACAACATACGTTGTTCCCTTTGTCATCGGTATGTTACTTGCCCGAGATTCGATCGTCGGTATCTCAGTACCTAGTTCAATCTCGTTACCGGCAAGTCTCTTTACTCGTTCCGTAATACATCATCCCGCAACTAACTCATTAGTTGCAATGCTTGCAAGGCTTATAGTGATGTGCATTACCGAGTGGGCCCAGAGATACCTCTCCGATAATCGGAGTGACAAATCCTAATCTTGAAATACGCCAACCCAACAAGTACCTTCGGAGACACCTGTAGAGCACCTTTATGATCACCCAGTTACATTGTGATGTTTGGTAGCACACAAAGTGTTCCTCCGGTAAACGGGAGTTGCATAATCTCATAGTCATAGGAACATGTATAAGTCATGAAGAAAGCAATAGCAACAAACTAAACGATCAAGTGCTATGCTAACGGAATGGGTCAAGTCAATCACATCATTCTCCTAATGATGTGATCCCGTTAATCAAATGACAACTCATGTCTATGGTTAGGAAACATAACCATCTTTGATCAACGAGCTAGTCAAGTAGAGGCATACTAGTGACACTCTGTTTGTCTATGTATTCACACATGTATTATGTTTCCGGTTAATACAATTCTAGCATGAACAATAAACATTTATCATGATATAAGGAAATAAATAATAGCTTTATTATTGCCTCTAGGGCATATTTCCTTCAGTCTCCCACTTGCACTAGAGTCAATAATCTAGTTCACATCGCCATGTGATTTAACATCAATAGTTCACATCACCATGTGATTAACACCCATAGTTCACATTGACATGTGACCAACACTCAAAGGGTTTACTAGAGTCAATAATCTAGTTCACATCGCTATGTGATTAACACCCAAAGAGTACTGAGGTGTGATCATGTTTTTCTTGTGAGAGAAGTTTAGTCAACGGGTCTGCCACATTAAGATCCGTAAGTATTATGCAAATTTCTATGTCAACAATGCTCTGCATGGAGCTACTCTAGATAATTGCTCCCACTTTCAATATGTATCCAGATTGAGACTTAGAGTCATCTGGATCAGTGTCAAAACTTGCATCGACGTAACCCTTTACGACGAACCTTTTGTCACCTCCATAATCGAGAAACATATCCTTATTCCACTAAGGATATTTTTGACCAATGTCTAGTGATCTACTCCTAGATCACTATTGTACTCCCTTACCAAACACACGGCAGGGTATACAATAGGTCTGGTACACAACATGGCATACTTTATAGAACCTATGGCTGAGGCATAGGGAATGACTTTCATTCTCTCTCTATCTTCTGTCATGGTCGGGTTTTGAGTCTTACTCAACTTCACACCTTGTAACACAGGCAAGAACTCCTTCTTTGACTGTTCCATTTTGAACTACTTCAAAATCTTGTCAAGGTATGTACTCATTGAAAAAACTTATCAAGCGTCTTGATCTATCTCTATAGATCTTGATGCTGAATATGTAAGCAGCTTCACCGAGGTCTTTCTTTGAAAAACTCCTTTCATATATTCCTTTATGCTTTGCAGAATAATTCTACATTATCTCCGATCAACAATATGTCATTCACATATACTTATTAGAAATGCTATAGTGCTCCCACTCACTTTCTTGTAAATACAGGCTTCACCGCAAGTCTGTATAAAACTATATGCTTTGATCAACTTATCAAAGCGTATATTCCAACTTCGAGATGCTTGCACCGGTCCATAGATGGATCGCTGGAGCTTGCATATTTTGTTAGTACCTTTAGGATTGACAAAACCTTCTGGTTGCATCATATACAAATCCATTAAGGAATGCAGTTTTGTTTATCCATTTGCCATATTTCATAAAATGCGGCAATTGCTAACATGATTCGGACAGACTTAAGCATAAATACGAGTGAGAAAGTCTCATCGTAGTCAACACCTTGAACTTGTCGAAAAACTTTTTGCGACAATTCTAGCTTTGTAGATAGTAACACTACTATCAGCGTCCGTCTTCCTCTTGAAGATCCATTTAATCTCAATGGCTCACCGATCATTGGGCAAGTCAATCAAAGCCCATACTTTGTTCTCATACATGGACCTCATCTCAGATTTCATGGCCTCAAGCCATTTTGCGGAATCTAGGCTCATCATCGCTTCCTCATAGTTCGTAGGCTCGTCATGGTCAAGTAACATGACCTCCAGAACAGGATTACCTGTCAGGACCCCGACTCGATGTCACATCGATCTAGCCGGTAACACCTCATATCCCTTTGCGGCCTCACGCACGGTATCCCCACGGGTGTCGCCTTACCTTTGCCCGGGACCGTTTGTGCCTTTTGGCTCACGTATATGATAGTGTCGCTAGCATCCATATGATAAGGAGCCCGGGCTGACATGACTAGTCGTAAACCCAAAGTGGCACAGACTTACAGGGACAGGCATCCATGACCCAGCTTCGAACGTGTCGGTCATCAGCAAGTGGGTCCGGGCTGTAGCACTAGGCTAGCAGGACTCCGGTAAACCGGGCTGTAGCGGGCTAACAGGACTCCGGTACTCAAAGCGTGACATTTCCCCGAAGGGACAGACACAGGAACGAAGAAGGACACATGCCGGCCAGCCTAAGTGTTCCAGAGCAGTAGCAAGCTACCATGGCTCAGCGGTAACACTAGGAGACATTTCCCGGTAAGAGAGGCTACTAAAGATAAACAACTAGATAGTCAGATCCCACACATACCAAGCATTTCAATAATATACACACAATATGCTCGATATGTGCAATACAACATGGCATCACAAAATGACTCTACGACTCAAGTAGTTTATTCAATAGGCTCCGAGGAGCGAGACATTACAAACATGGGTCTCATGACCCAACAATCAGAGCATACAAGTCAAGGCACAAGCGGAAGCTATCATGTCTGAGTACAGACATCTATAAATGAAAAAGGCTGAGAAGCCTGACTATCTACCAGATCCTGCCGAGGGCACAAGATCGTAGCTGAGGTATCAAGCTAAACGTCGAAGTCCAAGCGGAACTACTAGTGAGACTGAAGTCTCTCTGCAAAAACATAAAATAGGCAAACGTGAGTACAAATGTACCCAGCAAGACTTACATCAGAACTATCTACATATGCATCATTATCAACAAAGGGGTGGTGGGGTTTAACTGCAGCAAGCCAGCTTTGACTCGGTGGCTATCCTAACTACGACTGCAAGTGAATCTTTTGAGGTGGCGCACACGAGTCCACATATTCACCATATCAATACACCACTATGGATCCGCTCCCGTCTCCCTACGAGAACGCCATCCATAGCACTCACGCTTATCTTGCGTATTTTAGAGTATCCACTTTCACTTGTCCATGAACTGATATAAGCAACCCAGAAGTCCTTTACCGCGGACACGGCTATTCGAATAGATGATGTTAACCCTGCAGGGGTGTACTTCTTCATACATGTTTCCACCACTTAGCGTCTGCACACGACATGTGCTCGGCAGACTTCAAGCGAAAGCCGACGTGGGTGTAGACCACGACCTACCTAAACACTCAAGTCTCTAGTCCAGGTTTATCGCCTATTCGGGTTCCATCCATGAGGAGATCCGGCCGGAGTTTCGCTCACAGCCCCAAACGATGTGAACAGGGTTCCCGAGATACCAAACGGGCATCCGGTACACCGTGCCACGTACCTACCGCATCACAGCCCACCCCTACGGTCAGCGCTGTCCACGGCCTCCAGTAAGCTACAAACACCAGAAACTACTTGCAACTCCTGGACAGAGGACTAGGGTGAATAAGAAGTCGAGCGGGGTCATATTTCAGGGCCCAATGTATGGTAGTAGCTGAATCATGGATCACAAACACAGAACTCAGTTCCTGAGGACGGCTTCAATGAGACAACCCACCATGTACTCCTACATGGCCTCTATACCAACACTGTCAGGACCCCGACTCGATGTCACATCGATCTAGCCGGTAACACCTCATATCACTTTGCGGCCTCACGCACGGTATCCCCACGGGTGTCGCCTTACCTTTGCCCGGGACCGTTTGCGCCTTTTGGCTCACGTATATGATAGTGTCGCTAGCATCCATATGATAAGGAGCCCGGGCTGACATGACTAGTCGTAAACCCAAAGTGGCACAGACTTACAGGGACAGGCATCCATGACCCAGCTTCGAACGTGTCGGTCATCAGCAAGTGGGTCCGGGCTGTAGCACTGGGCTAGCAGGACTCCGGTAAACCGGGCTGTAGCGGGCTAACAGGACTCCGGTACTCAATGCGTGATATTTCCCCGAAGGGACAGACACAGGAACGAAGAAGGACACATGCCGGCCAGCCTAAGTGTTCCAGAGCAGTAGCAAGCTACCATGGCTCAGCGGTAACACTAGGAGACATTTCCCGGTAAGAGAGGCTACTAAAGATAAACAACTAGATAGTCAGATCCCACACATACCAAGCATTTCAATCATACACACAATATGCTCGATATGTGCAAATACAACGAAGCATCACAACATGACTCTACGATACAAGTACTTTATTTAAGGCTCAGGGAGCCATACATAACATACACAAAGGTACGGGTCTCACGACCCAACATTCAAGTCATACAGTCATACAAACCAGCAGCGGAAGTAACTTGTCTGAGTACAGACAACTAGTAAAATAAAAGAGGCTTGGAAAGCCTAGCTATACTACGTGGTCCTTCACAAGCTCAGGGTCACCACCTGGGTCTTTAGCCTACTCGTTGATGTCAACGTCTATATAGAACCCATCAGAAGGGGTTGCAGCGTCTTCTGAAAAAAAATGTAAATTATAGCAACATGAGTACAAAGGTACTCAGCAAGACTTACATCAGATCCTACATACATGCATATTATCAAGAAGGGTTGGTGGAGTTATTGCAGCAAGCCAACTTTGACTCTTGGCTAGACTATCCTACGATACTCCATCTTGAAATGGTTTTGCGCACACGAGTCCACTACTCACCACTTCAATACACTACCGATGATCCGCCTCCGTCTTCCTACGGAAGAGCCATCCTCGGCACTCACACTTATCTTGAGGCTTTTAGTAGTTTCCATTTACTTGTCTATGAACTGTATAGGCAACCAAGTAGTCCTTTACCGCGGACGCGGCTATTCGAATAGATCATGTTAACCCTGCAGGGGTGTACTTCTTCATACATGTTTCCACCACTTAGCGTCTGCACACGACATGTGCTCGGCAGACTTCAAGCGAAAGCCGACGTGGGTGTAGACCACGACCTACCTAAACACTTAAGCCTCTAGTCCAGGTTTATCGCCTATCCAGGTTCCATCCGCAGGGAGTCCGGCCGAGGTTTCCCATACGGCCCCGAACAATGTGAACAGGGTTCCCGAGATACCTAACGGGTATTCGGTACACCCGGCCACGTACCTACCGCATCACAGCCCACCCCTACGGTCAGCGCTGTCCACGGCCTCCAGTAGGCTACAAACACCAGAAACTACTTGCAACTCCTGGACAGAGAGCTAGGGTGAATAAGAAGTCGAGCGGGGTCATATTTCAGGGCCCAATGCATGGTAGTAACTGTATCTTAAATCACACATACAGATCTCAGTGCTTAAGGTCGGCTCCAATGAAACAACCCACCATGTACTCCTACATGGCCTCTCATCGATACCTTTACCAAATCGTGTTCACCACACCACTCTCATTACCGACATAATTATTTCACTCTAGCCCATCACCCAGATGAACCAGACCTGACACGACTCTAAGCATAGCAGGCATAGCAAGGTAGGAACAACACATACATATGGCTCATACAACTCCTACACATGCTAGTGGGTTTCATCTAGTTACTGTGGCAATGACAGGTCATGCAGAGGAAATGGGTTCAACTACCGTAGCACACAGCAGTTTGAAACGCGTTGTCTTAATGCAGTAAAAGAGAGCAGGAGCGAGAACATGGGATTGTATCGATATGATCAAATGGTTGGTTGCTTGCCTGATGGTTCGATGCACTGATACGGTTCTTCGTTAGGGTAATCACGGTACTCCTCGGAGGCAGAACCTGTCGCAAAGGACACCGATACACAACCATCACCAAACAATGTGCAACAATATGATGCATGCATGAAACATGGCAATATGAATGTGTTGGGCTAATGCAACTAAAACCAGAAGGGTTTGAACCAATTTGAATCAAAGATTCAAATTTCAAACTCAAACATGGCCTTTTAAAGTGCTTTTCCTTGTTCTGCATTAAACATCAAGTTAACTTGTTTAGTCATGCATGAAAATAGTACAGATGGATAGATTGGATTTTTCTGATCATTTTTCATATATAATTTGTCTGATTTGGAGTTACAGAATAAAAGTTATGAATTTTTGAAGTTTAAATAATATTCTGGAATTTCCTGATTTAATTTAAATCCAGAAATATATATATTGCGCCAGCATGACATCAGCATGACGTCAGCGGTCAACTGCGGCTGGCTGGGGTCAAACCTGACGTGTGGGGTCCACACGTCAGTGACAGGGGGGGTTTAACAGGGTTAATTTAATCCTAATTAGGAGTTAGTGGCGCTGGGGCCCACTGGTCAGTGTCAGGGGGGGTTAATTAAGCGGTGATTAGCACTAAGCTAATCACCTGACGGGTTGGGCCCGCATGGCAGGGCTCAGGCGATGGGGCTCGCCGCCGGCGACCTCTGGACGCGGCGGAGTCCGCGCCACAGGCCACGGGGACGGCGTCTGAGAGCACCGGGGCGTAGCCCGGGCTCGTCCGCATCCAGGGGAGCAGACGGGAAGCCGCGGGGATGCCGGAGCTCGCCGGAGCGAAGCTCGGGGCGGCGGCCGGAGTTCGGCTTCGAGCGGAAATGGGCTGCGGGGCACGGGGAGGCCACCTGAGGGGCTCGGCGGCACCCTCGTGGCACTGGGAGCGCGAAGGGATGCTCGGTTTGGGCGGAGGCGGGCCGAGACGGCGACGGCGACATGGACGGCGGCGAGAGGCTTCGGCCGTGGTGGGGAGAGGCGCTACGGCACGGGAACGAGGGGGAGAAGAGAGGGGAAACAGGGAGATGCTCACGGCGATCACGCAGAGCAGCACAACGGGGTCGGGGAAGACCTGGTGACGGCGAATCGACGGCGGCGGACGGCGGAGCCCGAGGAGGAAGACGATGGCGATTGCGGCGATGGAGGCCGTCCGGAGGCGCGTGGCTCGACGAGGAGGTAGCCGGCGACGTGGCGGAGCTCGTGGACTGCTCAGATGCTCTCCAGGGGCGCGGTGGCTACGTCTACGGCGAGCGGTGGCGTCGGTGGTGTTCGGCCGTGAGAGAGAGAGAAACAGAGGAGAGGACGAGGGCGAGGGGGAGTGCGAGGGGGTCGGGGTGGCTGCGTGGCGTCGTCCGGGGCATCGAGGGCGACGAGAAGGGCGCCAGGCAGGCAGGGAGGGAGGTGGCGTGGCGCGGTGGCGCGCGCGCGTGCCGGGCACACTCCCCTCCCTCTGTCGAGGACGAAGACGACAGAGGAGGGAGGCGGGCTGGGCCGCCTGCTGGCTGGGCCGGCCAGCTGGCTGGGCCGGACAGGGAGGAGCCCCAGGTAAGCTTCTCCCTTTTATTTATTTCTGTTTTCTAATTTCTGACATTTGTTTTGATTTAAATAAAATATTAAATCATTTTATTACCTTATGCCACTTTTTGCAGGAGCTAGATATATTATTCCAGAGCTCCCCAACAGGTGGCATAATTTTTCGACATATATTAATATATATAACTAATATATTTCCAATGCAAATATTTATGCATTAATTCCAAATGCCCAAAATAAATACCTATGAGCTCTTAAAAATATTGGTTTGATTTTTATCTCTGTCCAATATTTTCAGAGAGCAACATGAGCATTTTCTTGGACATTTTTGGAGAAATTTTTATTTGGGTCATTTTCAAAAATGATTCTGAGGGTTTCACAAATCCCCATTTCAAGTTTCTGATGAAAGAGTAAACATGATGCAACACTCTAATGCATGACTAGCTAGGGTGTGACAACTCACCCCCACTCAAAAGAATCTCGTCCCGAGATTTGGGTTCCTCCGGGAAGAAGGCGGGATACTCGAGTCGAAGACGATCCTCCCTTTCCCAAGTTGCTTCATCCTCAGAATGGTGCGACCATTGTACTTTGAGAAACTTGATATTATGACGTCGGGTGGTACGTTCGGCCTGATCGAGAATACGAATGGGGTACTCTCGATATGTAAGATTATCTTGGAGATCAAGCGTTTCGTGGTCCACTCCACGGATAGGATCCGAGAAGCAACGCCTGAGTTGAGAAACGTGGAAGACATCGTGGACTTTGGAGAGGTGCGGAGGTAGTTCCAACTGGTAGGCAACTTCTCCTCGTTTGGCGAGAATGCGAAAAGGTCCAATGTAACGAGGAGCCAATTTGCCTTTGATACCGAAACGATGGGTTCCCTTCAGAGGGGTGACCCGAAGATAAGCCTTCTCGTCAACCTCGAAAGTCATAGCCTTATGTTTTCGGTCATATTGACTCTTTTGACGAGATTGGGCTGTTTTCAACTTTTCACGAACGATACGAACTTGTTCTTCTGCTTCCTGAATCATATCCGGGCCAAAGAATTGTCTTTCCCCGGTCTCTGACCAGTTAAGGGGTGTTCGACACCGTCGTCCATAGAGAACTTCAAAAGGGGCTTTACCCAAGCTAGATTGATAGCTGTTGTTGTAAGCGAATTCGGTAAATGGAAGACACTTCTCCCAGTCCATTCCGAATGAGATAACAGAGGCTCGAAGCATGTCTTCTAGAATCTGGTTGACGCGTTCCACTTGACCACTCGACTGAGGGTGGAAGGCGGTGCTAAAGGAGAGACGGGTTCCCATAGCATTTTGGAAACTTTCCCAAAATCGAGAGGTGAAAAGACTTCCTCGATCCGAGTTAATTTCCAAAGGAACACCATGGAGGGACACTATTCGGGAGATGTATAAGTCTGCCAGCTGACTAGCGGTTATACTCTCACGAACAGGTAAGAAATGGGCTACTTTGGAAAGACGATCGACAACGACGAAAATAGCATTATTCCCTCTCTTGGTCCTGGGAAAACCGGTAATGAAATCCATACCAATTTTATCCCATTTCCATTCAGGAATAGCTAAGGGTTGAAGGGTGCCAGCAGGCCGTTGATGCTCTGCTTTTACACGACGACAGACGTCGCAATTTGCAATAAACTGAGCAATTTCTCTCTTCATCCTAGTCCACCAGAACCTCTGGCGTAGGTCCTGATACATCTTAGTACTACCGGGATGAATAGTGAGAGGAGATTCATGAGCCTCCTTAAGGATCAACTGCCGTAGATGCTGGTTCTTGGGAACCACTAGACGGTTCTCAAAGTACACAACACCATGATCATTTGTGGAGAAACAACTAGCACCTCCGCTAGCAATGTTCTCTTTGATTTTAGATATTCCCTTATCTCGCTTTTGGGCAGCGATGATTTGATCCGTAAGAGTAGGTTTTGCCACCAAGGTGGAAAGAAAACCTTGAGGAACAATGTGAAGGTTAAGCTTCCGAAATTCCTCATGGAGAAGCGGTTGACTTTGTTGTAACATCAGGTTGTTACAATAAGATTTACGACTTAGCGCATCAGCCATGACGTTAGCTTTCCCTGGGGTGTAGGTTATTCCTAAATCGAAGTCTGTGATCAACTCAACCCAACGTCTTTGCCTGAGATTCAAATCCGGTTGGGTGAAAATGTACTTCAGACTTTGGTGATCAGTGAATATTTTGCAACGGTTACCGAGGAGGTAATGTCGCCAGGTCTTGAGTGCATAGACTACGACTGCTAGCTCTAGATCATGAGTAGGATAATTCTCCTCATGTGGGTGCAATTGCCGTGAAGCGTAGGCAATTACGTGTCGATCTTGCATGAGAATGCAACCTAGTCCTTGTCGCGAGGCGTCGCAGTAGATAACAAAGTCCTTGGAGAAGTCTGGCGGTACCAGTACGGGAGCAGAGGTCAGGCGTCTTTTCAGTTCCTGAAAGCTGTGCTCACATTGTGGAGTCCATTCGAACTTCTTATCTTTCTTGAGGAGTTCGGTTAGAGGTTTAGCAACCTTGGAGAAGTTCTCGACAAAGCGACGACAATAGCTCGCTAAGCCCAGAAAACTCCGAACTTGCTTGACCGATTCGGGTGGAGTCCAATTAAGGACGGCTTGAACTCGCTCAGGGTTAACAGCAATACCTTTACCAGATATTACATGACCCAGATAGGTCACTTCTGACAACCAAAATTCACATTTGGAAAACTTGGCATAAAGGCGGTGCTCTCGAAGTTTCTTCAACACTAGCCTTAGATGTTCGGCATGTTCTTCCTCGTTCTTGGAGTAGATGAGTATATCATCGAGATATACTACGACGAATTTATCCAAATACTCCATGAAGATTGAGTTCATTAACCGAGAGAAGGTGGCTGGAGCGTTGGTTAAGCCGAAGGACATGACGGTGTACTCGTATTGGCCATAACGAGTAACAAAGGCCGTTTTAGGAATGTCCCCGTTTCTAATTTTGATTTGATGGTAGCCCAACCTCAAATCCATCTTGGAGAAGATTGAGGATCCAGCGAGCTGATCATACAGGTCGTTGATCCTGGGGAGCGGATATTTGTTCTTGATTGTGACCAAATTGACAGGTCGGTAATCTACAACCATCCGGTCCGTACCATCCTTCTTCTTGACGAATAGGACGGGGCAAGCCCACGGAGATGAACTAGGTCGGATGAAACCCTTTTTCAAGGACTCATCGAGTTGTTTCTTAAGCTCGGCTAGTTCTAGGGGTGCCATCTTATAGGGTCTTCTAGCAATCGGAACGGTTCCTGGAATGAGGTCTATTACGAACTCAACATCCCTGTCAGGTGGAACACCTGGCAATTCTTCTGGGAAGACATCCGGAAAGTCACGGACTACCGGAACGTCCTCAAGGTCTGGCAAAGGGCTGGCGTTAAGAGAATATAATTGTTGCTTGGCTAATCGGGTCAAGACATTGACTATCTTGCCCGAAGGGTGAGTGAGTTGAACAGTCCTAGAGAAGCAATCAATTTTGGCATGATGAGCTGACATCCAGTCCATACCCAAAATGATATTAATATCTGAAAATTTAAGGGCTATCAACGATGCAAGGAAAACAAGTCTGTCGACTTGGATTTCATTTCCATAACTTACCCTCGAGGTTTGCCATCTAGAACCAGGAGTAGAAATTTCCATAGTGGATGGCATGTCACAGAATGCGGTGTTATGCAAACGAGCATAGTTCTCGGATATAAATGAATGAGAGGCTCCTGTATCAAAAAGAACAGATGCCGGGTGGCAGTTAACAAGAAGCGTACCGAGAACGACGTTGGGATCCTCTTGAGCTTCTTCGGCAGAGATACAATTGACATGGCCACGTGTAGCGGTGGCCGGCTTGGCGTGGAACACTTTCCCTGTCGGTTTGCCACGGCCAACAGCTTTAGCAGACTGGTTGGGGTTGGTCTGGGGACACCCACGCATATAGTGACCAGATTCCCCACACTTGAAACAAGTCACGGAGCTGGCACATGGAGGAGCATTGTTGGTTGGACCCCCATAGGGCTTGGCCGGTGCAGACTGTTGAACAGGGCGAGGCGCCTGGAAAGAAGGCCTCGGTGTGAACCTGGGTGGCAGGGCGCTGTCGGGTACCCACACGCGGCGCTTCTGAGGACCAGCACCGGATGAGGAACCTATGTCACGGCCATGCTTGCGTGTTGCGTCATAATCAGTCTGACCAGTTTCAGCACTGATGGCCTTGTTGACAAGTTTCTGAAAAGATGTGCACTCATGCAGACGGAGGTCGCGGCGAAGCTCAGGACTAAGTCCCTTACGGAACCTTGCTTGCTTCTTGGCGTCAGTAGAAACTTCCTCGGTTGCATATCGTGCGAGGTTACCAAACTCCCTGCTGTAAGCATCCACAGAAAGTCGGCCCTGAGTGAAACTGCAAAATTCCTCACGTTTACGGTCCATGAGACCCTCCGGAATGTGATGTTCACAGAAAGCCTCACTGAATTCAGCCCAAGTAGTGACATGGCCCGCTGGGCGCATAGCTCCATAATTCTCCCACCATAGACTGGCGGGGCCTTCAAGATGATAAGCAGCAAAGGTGACCTTGTCAGCCTCCGCTACCAGCGCGGAACGCAGTTTGTGAGAGATACTGTGAAGCCAGTCATCAGCGTCGAGAGGCTCGATGGAGTGGTGGAACGTGGGTGGATGTAATTTGATAAAATCACTGAGTGACACCACGTTAGTCCTCTGATGGTGTGCCGTGTTCTGTTCAATACGCTCCAACAAACGGTTGGTCTCCCGCTTGTTTCTCTCAGCTTCCATCATAACCTCGGCTAGGGAAGGAGGATGAGGCAGATTTGCATCCCTGACTTCACTGCCTTCGGCCTGCTCTTGAGGAGCAGGGTTAGTGCGCGTGTTGACCATCCTAGGTAAACAAGACAATGATTTAGTCAGGATGATAAAATTCCGACATAGGATATAAAATGTAAGGAATAACTCGAAATGCAAGATGATCATCCGTATGACATGGTAAATACAGAAACTGCTTCTTTATTCCATCGTCATACACACCATACAGGGTTTAGTACAAGACCAAACAAAGTACTATTACGGTGAAAAGAGGATTACATCTCATCGGAGGCATCCCAAGCTCCTATACATTATTTTTCTACTCCTCCGGAAAGAGTACAAACTAGGTCATATCCCACGGGTCACGCGGGACGATAGACGACACAGCTAACACGAACTAGTGATACTACCACTAACTCAGACCGATCCGTAGTAGTCCTCGTAGAAGTCACCTCCATAGCCTGGAAGCTCAACATGATCATCCGAAAACAGACGATCTCGCGGAGCTTGTGGACCATAGGGGCTAGGATGAGGTCTTGGACCAACAGACGGTGGCCTGCGGGGACCGTGAGGTGGGGTGATGCCTCCTACATCACGCCAACCCATCACGTCTGGCAGAGCAGATCTCACAGGATATAGATCGCGCATATCTGAATATCCAGCTTGCACCGCCGGTGCAAACCGAGTCAATGTGGCCCAGTGGTCAGCACGGGTATTGAAGAGCTCTAACCTCAAGGCCCGATTTTCACGGTCCTTATCCTCGAGCATCTCAGCAGTGGTGTGAGTCCGTGAATCCTCCTGGGTGGGGTCAGCATAGATAGCCTGGAGATACCCTTGTGCCCCCGGAAGTGATCCTGGCATATACCGGAAATCCGAGTCCTGAAATAGTCCAGATCTGACTCGCATGATGGTCATCATAGAGTAGGCGGCGTCCTGCACAACCATCTCAATAGTAACCCCGAGTCCATAGGAGCAGTGAAGGGGCTCGGTGGATCCAGGATAAGATGGAAATATCCTGACAGTGCAGAGATACTGGCTTTGATTGAAGTCCCGAAATTGCTCTTTGACCGTGTACTCAGGATACCAGCGGTATCCAGCCTCAGTCATTACCCTGACCAACTTGGCAGTATGGCCGGGTACATCTAGGCATTGAGTCAGGCGAACCACTTGATTGAGGTCGCGAGTGGCCATCTGAAAGCACAATCATAATGCAAAGGCATTAGAATTTCTAGCAAAATTTCGGCAGCATAACAGCTGTAAATGCTCAAGAAGGATTTTGAGACATTTGACAAAGGATTTCATACACACTCAACATCATCATATCAAATTCTGAGTCCATCCTAGCAACATAATATGGTAGAAGAACTGAACTAGGCTTGTATCCATCATACCTATAAGGTACTGCTGATTAGTAACACGTGATCCTGATAGAGAGGATAGATCCTAATTCCTTAACCCCCGGTGGAAGAATGGACTGACTCAGATCAGAATGTCATAAGATAAAGGAGTAAAAAGAGCCTTACGTTCCAACCCACAAACAATTCCCCTACATATAACTAAAGAATTTCTAGACTCAACATCGACCAGTTTGGCTTGGAGAACCTACAGGCAGTCCGGCTCTGATGCCAACGCTGTCAGGACCCCGACTCGATGTCACATCGATCTAGCCGGTAACACCTCATATCCCTTTGCGGCCTCACGCACGGTATCCCAACGGGTGTCGCCTTACCTTTGCCCGGGACCGTTTGCGCCTTTTGGCTCACGTATATGATAGTGTCGCTAGCATCCATATGATAAGGAGCCCGGGCTGACATGACTAGTCGTAAACCCAAAGTGGCACAGACTTACAGGGACAGGCATCCATGACCCAGCTTCGAACGTGTCGGTCATCAGCAAGTGGGTCCGGGCTGTAGCACTGGGCTAGCAGGACTCCGGTAAACCGGGCTGTAGCGGGCTAACAGGACTCCGGTACTCAAAGCGTGACATTTCCCCGAAGGGACAGACACAGGAACGAAGAAGGACACATGCCGGCCAGCCTAAGTGTTCCAGAGCAGTAGCAAGCTACCATGGCTCAGCAGTAACACTAGGAGACATTTCCCGGTAAGAGAGGCTACTAAAGATAAACAACTAGATAGTCAGATCCCACACATACCAAGCATTTCAATCATACACACAATATGCTCGATATGTGCAAATACAACGAAGCATCACAACATGACTCTACGATACAAGTACTTTATTTAAGGCTCAGGGAGCCATACATAACATACACAAAGGTACGGGTCTCACGACCCAACATTCAAGTCATACAGTCATACAAACCAGCAACGGAAGTAACTTGTCTGAGTACAGCCAACTAGTAAAATAAAAGAGGCTTGGAAAGCCTAGCTATACTACGTGGTCCTTCACAAGCTCAGGGTCACCACCTGGGTCTTTAGCCTACTCGTTGATGTCAACGTCTATATAGAACCCATTAGAAGGGGTTGCAGCGTCTTCTGAAAAAAAATGTAAATTATAGCAACATGAGTACAAAGGTACTCAGCAAGACTTACATCAGATCCTACATACATGCATATTATCAAGAAGGGTTGGTGGAGTTATTGCAGCAAGCCAGCTTTGACTCTTGGCTAGACTATCCTACGATACTCCATCTTGAAATGGTTTTGCGCACAGTAGTCCACTACTCACCACTTCAATACACTACCGAGGATCCGCCTCCATCTTCCTACGGAAGAGCCATCCTCGGCACTCACACTTATCTTGAGGCTTTTAGTAGTTTCCATTTACTTGTCTATGAACTGTATAGGCAACCAAGTAGTCCTTTACCGCGGACGCGGCTATTCGAATAGATCATGTTAACCCTGCAGGGGTGTACTTCTTCATACATGTTTCCACCACTTAGCGTCTGCACACGACATGTGCTCGGCAGACTTCAAGCGAAAGCCGACGTGGGTGTAGACCACGACCTACCTAAACACTTAAGCCTCTAGTCCAGGTTTATCGCCTATCCAGGTTCCATCCGCAGGGAGTCCGGCCGAGGTTTCCCATACGGCCCCGAACGATGTGAACAGGGTTCCCGAGATACCTAACGGGTATTCGGTACACCCGGCCACGTACCTACCGCATCACAGCCCACCCCTACGGTCAGCGCTGTCCACGGCCTCCAGTAGGCTACAAACACCAGAAACTACTTGCAACTCCTGGACAGAGAGCTAGGGTGAATAAGAAGTCGAGCGGGGTCATATTTCAGGGCCCAATGCATGGTAGTAACTGTATCTTAAATCACACATACAGATCTCAGTGCTTAAGGTCGGCTCCAATGAAACAACCCACCATGTACTCCTACATGGCCTCTCATCGATACCTTTACCAAATCGTGTTCACCACACCACTCTCATTACCGACATAATTATTTCACTCTAGCCCATCACCCAGATGAACCAGACCTGACACGACTCTAAGCATAGTAGGCATAGCAAGGTAGGAACAACACATACATATGGCTCATACAACTCCTACACATGCTAGTGGGTTTCATCTAGTTACTGTGGCAATGACAGGTCATGCAGAGGAAATGGGTTCAACTACCGTAGCACACAGCAGTTTGAAACGTGTTGTCTTAATGCAGTAAAAGAGAGCAGGAGCGAGAACATGGGATTGTATCGATATGATCAAATGGTTGGTTGCTTGCCTGATGGTTCGATGCACTGATACGGTTCTTCGTTAGGGTAATCACGGTACTCCTCGGAGGCAGAACCTGTCGCAAAGGACACCGATACACAACCATCACCAAACAATGTGCAACAATATGATGCATGCATGAAACATGGCAATATGAATGTGTTGGGCTAATGCAACTAAAACCAGAAGGGTTTGAACCAATTTGAATCAAAGATTCAAATTTCAAACTCAAACATGGCCTTTTAAAGTGCTTTTCCTTGTTCTGCATTAAACATCAAGTTAACTTGTTTAGTCATGCATGAAAATAGTACAGATGGATAGATTGGATTTTTCTGATCATTTTTCATATATAATTTGTCTGATTTGGAGTTACAGAATAAAAGTTATGAATTTTTGAAGTTTAAATAATATTCTGGAATTTCCTGATTTAATTTAAATCCAGAAATATATATATTGCGCCAGCATGACGTCAGCATGACGTCAGCGGTCAACTGCGGCTGGCTGGGGTCAAACCTGACGTGTGGGGTCCACACATCAGTGACAGGGGGGGTTTAACAGGGTTAATTTAATCCTAATTAGGAGTTAGTGGCGCTGGGGCCCACTGGTCAGTGTCAGGGGGGGGGTTAATTAAGCGGTGATTAGCACTAAGCTAATCACCTGACGGGTCGGGCCCGCATGGCAGGGCTCAGGCGACGGGGCTCGCCGCCGGCGACCTCTGGACGCGGCGGAGTCCGCGCCACAGGCCACGGGGACGACGTCTGAGAGCACCGGGGCGTAGCCCGGGCTCGTCCGCATCCAGGGGAGCAGACGGGAAGCCGCGGGGATGCCGGAGCTCGCCGGAGCGAAGCTCGGGGCGGCGGCCGGAGTTCGGCTTCGAGCGGAAATGGGCTGCGGGGCACGGGGAGGCCACCTGAGGGGCTCGGCGGTACCCTCGTGGCACTGGGAGCGCGAAGGGATGCTCGGTTTGGGCGGAGGCGGGCCGAGACGGTGACGGCGACATGGACGGCGGCGAGAGGCTTCGGCCGTGGTGGGGAGCGGCGCTACGGCACAGGAACGAGGGGGAGAAGAGAGGGGAAACAGGGAGATGCTCACGGCGATCACGCAGAGCAGCACAGCGGGGTCGGGGAAGACCTGGTGACGGCGAATCGACGGCGGCGGACGGCGGAGCCCGAGGAGGAAGACGATGGCGATGGCGGCGATGGAGGCCGTCCGGAGGGGCGTGGCTCGACGAGGAGGTAGCCGGCGACGTGGCGGAGCTCGTTGACTGCTCAGATGCTCTCGAGGGGCGCGGTGGCTAGGTCTACGGCGAGCGGTGGCGTCGGTGGTGTTCGGCCGTGAGAGAGAGAGAAACAGAGGAGAGGACGAGGGCGAGGGGGAGTGCGAGGGGGTCGGGGTGGCTGCGTGGCGTCGTCCGGGGCATCGAGGGCGACGAGAAGGGTGCCAGGCAGGCAGGGAGGGAGGTGGCGTGGCGCGGTGGCGCGCGCGCGCGCCGGGCACACTCCCCTCCCTCTATCGAGGACGAAGACGACAGAGGAGGGAGGCGGGCTGGGCCGCCTGCTGGCTGGGCCGGCCAGCTGGCTGGGCCGGACAGGGAGGAGCCCCAGGTAAGCTTCTCCCTTTTATTTATTTCTGTTTTCTAATTTCTGACATTTGTTTTGATTTAAATAAAATATTAAATCATTTTATTACCTTATGCCACTTTTTGCAGGAGCTAGATATATTATTCCAGAGCTCCCCAACAGGTGGCATAATTTTTGGACATATATTAATATATATAACTAATATATTTCCAATGCAAATATTTATGCATTAATTCCAAATGCCCAAAATAAATACCTATGAGCTCTTAAAAATATTGGTTTGATTTTTATCTCTGTCCAATATTTTCAGAGAGCAACATGAGCATTTTCTTGGAACTTTTTGGAGAAATTTTTATTTGGGTCATTTTCAAAAATGATTCTGAGGGTTTCACAAATCCCCATTTCAAGTTTCTGATGAAAGAGTAAACATGATGCAACACTCTAATGCATGACTAGCTAGGGTGTGACATTACCGTACCACTCTGGTGCGGATCTCACTCTGGTTTACCTACGAGGTTCGGTAGTAACTTGATCTGAAGTTACATGATCATCATCATTAGCTTCCTCACTAATCGGTGTAGTAGTCACAGGAACAGATTTTTGTGATGAACTACTTTCCAATAAGGGAGTAGGTACAGTTACCTCATCAAGTTCTACTTTCCTCCCACTCACTTCTTTCGAGAGAAACTCCTTCTCTAGAAAGGATCCATTCTCAGCAATGAATAACTTGCCTTTGGATCTGTGATAGAAGGTGTACCCAACAGTCTCCTTTGGGTATCCTATGAAGACACATTTCTCTGAATTGGGTTCGAGCTTATCAAGTTGAAACTTTTTCACATAAGCATTGAAACCTCAAACTTTAAGAAACGATAACTTAGGTTTCTTGCCAAACCGTAGTTCATACGGTGTCGTCTCAACGGATTTAGATGGTGCCCTATTTAACGTGAATGTAGCTGTCTCTAATGCATAACCCCAAAACAATAGTGGTAATCGGTAAGAGACATCATAGATCGCACCATATCTGATAAAGCACGATTACGACGTTCGGACACACCATTACACTATGGTGTTCCAGGTGGAGTGAGTAGTGAAACTATTTCACATTGTTTTAACTGAAGACCAAACTCGTAACTCAAATATTTTACTTCTATGATCATATCGTAGAAACTTTTATTTTTGTTATGATGATTCTCCACATCACTCTGAAATTCTTTGAACTTTTCAAATATTTCAGACTTGTGTTTCATCAAGTAGATATACTCATATCTGCTCAAATCATCTGTGAAGATCAGAAAATAATGATACCTGCCACGAGCCTCAATATTCATCGGACCACATACATCAGTATCTATGATTTCCAACAAATCTGTTGCTCGCTCCATTGTTCCGGAGAACGGAGTCTTAGTCATCTTGCCCATGAGGCATGGTTCGCAAGCATCAACTGATTCATAATCAAGTGATTCCAAAAACCCATCAGCATGGATTTTCTTCATGCGCTTTACACCAATATGACCTAAACGGCAGTGCCACAAATAAGTTGCACTATCATTATTAACTTTGCACCTTTTGGCTTCAATATTATGAATATGTGTATTACCACGATCAAGATCCAACAAACCATTTTCATTGGGTGTATGACCATAGAAGGTTTTATTCATATAAACAGAACAACAATTATTCTCTAACTTACATGAATAACCGTATTGCAATAAACATGATCCAATCATATTTATGCTCAATGCAAACACCAAATAACACTTATTTAGGTTCAACACTAATCCCGAAAGTATAGGGAGTGTGCGATGATGATCATATCAATCTTGGAACCACTTCCAACACACATCGTCACTTCACCCTTAACTAGTCTCTATTCATTCTGCAACTCCCGTTTCGAGTTACTACTCTTAGCAACTGAACTAGTATCAATACTGAGGGGTTGCTATAAACACTAGTAAATTACACATCAATAACATGTATATCAAATATACCTATGTTTTGCCATCCTTCTTATCCGCAATTACTTGGGGTAGTTCCGCTTCCAGTGACCAGTCCCTTTGCAGTAGAAGCACTCAGTTTCAGGCTTAGGTCCAGACTTGGGTTTTTCACTTGAGCAGCAACTTGCTTGCCGTTCTTCTTGAAGTTCCACTTCCTTCCCTTTGTCCCTTTACTTGAAACTAGTGGTTTTGTTTACCATCAACACTTGATGCTTTTCTTGATTTCTACCTTCGTTGATTTTAGCATCATGAAGAGCTTGGAATCGTTTCCGTTATCCCTTGCATATTATAGTTCATCACGAAGTTCTACTAACTTGGTGATGGTGACTAGAGAATTCTGTCAATCACTATTTTATCTGGAAGATTAACTCCCACTTGATTCAAGTGATTGTAGTACCCAGACAATATGAGCACATGCTCACTGCTCGAGCTATTCTCCTCCATCTTTTAGCTATAGAACTTGTTGGAGACTTCATATCTCTCAACTCGGGTATTTGCTTGAAATATTAACTTCAACTCCTGGAACATCTCATATGGTCCATGACGTTCAAAACGTATTTGAAGTCCTGATTCTAAGCCGTTTAAGCATGGTGCACTAAACTATCAAGTAGTCATCATATTGAGCTAGCCAAATGTTTATAACATCTGCATCTGCTCCTGCAATAGGTTTGTCACCTAGCGGTGCATCAAAGACATAATTCTTCTGGGCAGCAATGAGGATAAACCTCAGATCACGGATCCAATCCGCATCATTGCTACTAACATCTTTCAACTTAGTTTTCTCTAGGAACATATCAAAAATAAAACAGGGGAGCTAAACGCGAGCTATTGATCTACAACATAGATATGCTAATACTACCAGGACTAAGTTCATGATAAACTAAAGTTCAATTAATCATATTACTTAAGAACTCCCACTTAGATAGACATCCCTCTAATCCTCTAAGTGATTACGTGATCCAAATCAACTAAACCATGTCTGATCATCACGTGAGATGGAGTAGTTTCAATGGTGAACATCACTATGTTGATCATATCTACTATATGATTCATGCTCGACCTTTCAGTCTCCGTGTTCCGAGGCCATATCTGTTATATGCTAGGCTCGTCAAGTTTAACCTGAGTATTTCGCGTGTGCAACTGTTTTGCACTCGTTGTATTTGAACGTAGAGCCTATCACACTCGATCATCACGTGGTGTCTGTAGCGACCAGACCTCAAACAGTCTGATCTCTGTGCTCCGGTGTCATCCCTGGATCAGTAATGCTGACACCACACAATACTCGGACGATTTATAGCAGAGTAGCAATCACACACTTATTACATCAAGTGTCTCAAAAGAGAACTTATTACAATAAATGTGGCTTAAGGCCATCTAATAATGATAACAGCGGAAGGCTTGGAAGATAAGTGAGTCCATCAACTCCAACGGCATCACTAAGTATAGAACCACGACATAAAACTCCTTAATCGTCGTCTGAAAAGTCCGCAACATTAACGTTGCAGCCCGAAACGGGTCAACACATGGAATATGCTGGCAAGGTAACACATAGAGAGTAATGGAAAGAAACAGCTATACTATATGCATATTTGGCTGGTGGAAAGCTCTATGGTTACATTTTTGCGTAAAGCCAATTTTTCCCTCCTACAAAGGAATAAATTTATTTAACTATCATGGTAGTTCTTAAACATTGAGAATGGTTGACAGCATTCTCAATCCCAATTAAGCATCATCATTAAACATAACCCAACAACATTAATTTAGAGTAACATGTTGAGATTCACATGATAATCCAGGTACTAGATACTCAAGATGTCCATAACCGGGGACACGGCTAATCATGATTAGATTATTACACTCTGCAGAGGTTTGCGCACTTTTCCCCACAAGACTCGATCGCCTCCGTTGGGTTTCTCGCACTACAGGGTGTTTGAGAAGACGGATGACCGAGACATAGTCTTTTAGAAGAGCTAGCACCTTACGATTGGGTAGACCGTACCACCTACATCCCCTACATCTGCTAGTCTATCACTGTAAGAGTTCGCGCAACTTAGTCAACTATGCTAGATCCCATAATAGCTTGTGGCTGCACACGGAAGTTTCTAGTATGAATAGTCTCATGATCCCTTTGAGCCTGGGTGGCGGTCCAAAAGAAAAACAGGCAAGTCCTGGAATACCCAGGTGCCTCAATCCACCCAGATGTGTGTTTAAGTTGGCACCTTAGATAAACCATTAGTTAACAAAACTCACATCTGTCATGGATTTCACTCACCCAATCCACGTCTACTAGCATAGCATGGCATAATAAGCAACGTAGAAGTAACTCCCAAAGGTTTGATAATAAACAGGTAATAGGTACTACCTCATCTACTTCCCATCCCACAATTTAATTAGATCCTAATCATGCAATGTGTGAGGATTGGTCTAATGCAATAAAACTGGGTAGTAGGAAAGGTATGATCAAAGTGTTACTTGCCTTGCTGATGATCCGCGAAACCTAGCGATTCGAAGTAACAAGCGGCGCATTCCGGGTATTCTATCGCAGACAAACAAACAAGCATACAATAAGTACTCATCTAATGCATAGGTAAAACTCAAATAAGAGATCTAACCAGAAGGTTCAACTTAAGAACTCCGGTTGGCAAAAAGAACCAAATCGAACGAAGCAACGAAAGTTAAACGGCGAAAGAAAACAACTTCGTTCTACTAATCTGGATCTAGGGCAAATTTTATAGTAGCAAAATCTTGTTTAAGTTGGTTAAACGGATAGAGGGTTTCGAGACGAAACTCCAGGCGCTTGAATTGCCTGATTCCGATAAATGAGCGAAAAGTTATACTAAAACGAAAATCGGATCAGGAATCGCGATGAGAAAAAATCACGGATTTAATCCGAGAAAGAGAAAAACGACGAACGCTCGCTAGAACGAACGAACGGACGAACGCTCACTATTTAAATAAACCGGAAAAACTGATCTATTTAAAAAAACCGAATCTAAAAAAACCGATGGAAAAACCGAACGGTTTTTCAATAAATAAAAAATAAAAAAACGGCACGGATTTCGAGGCGGCGGCGGACCTCGGCGAGTGTGCGGTGGTGGCGGGGCGGCGCGACGGCGGTTGAGGGCTGGGGGCGGCTCGGGCTAGGGTTAGCTCTGGCTGGGCCTCCCCCCGGCTTAAATAGCCTAATGGGCCGGGAGTCCTAATCGGACACGGCCCTAGGTCGGTGCGCGTTCTTTTAATAGTTATGCGCAGAAGAAAAATAAAAATAAATACTAAACGGACACCAAAAATTCCAAAACAAATTTTCACGGGATTCTAAAATCAAGCCGCACAAGGTGAACATTTATTTGGGACCTAAATGCAATTTTGAAAAACGCACATTTTTACTAAATTCAAATAAATCACCGAAAAACTCCGAAATAAAATCTTATTTGATTTTATTATTAAATCCTCAATATTTCTTTATTTTGGGAAAGTCATTTTATTCCCTCTCCCATATTTTTGTAATAGAAATAATTGATGATAAAATAAATAAAATCAAATGATCCTATTCTCAAAATGTGAGAAAACTCAAATATGAAAATAACGAAATCCCCAACTCTCTCCGTGGGTCATTGAGTTGCGTAGAATTTCTAGGATAAACCAAAATGCAAAATAAAATATGATATGCAATGATGATCCAATGTATAACATTCCAAATTGGAAATTTGGGATGTTACAAACCTACCCCCCTTAAGATGAATCTCGCCCTCGAGATTCAGGTTGGCTAGAAAATAGGTGAGGGTGGTCTTTGAGCAAATCTTCCTCTTGTTCCCAGGTGGCTTCATCCTCCGTGTGGTGGCTCCACTGAACTTTGCAAAACTTGATAACCTTGCTGCGAGTGACTCGACTGGCAAACTCGAGAATCTTAATTGGTTTCTCCTCGTATGTCAAATCGTTATCCAACTGAATTGTTTCCAAGGGCACTGTGTCTCTCAAAGGTATGTCAGCCATCTCCGCGTGACATTTCTTTAACTGAGAAACGTGGAACACATCATGAACTCCTGACAATCCTTCGGGCAATTCCAACTTGTAGGCCACTTCTCCCATACGCTCCAAAACTCGATATGGTCCTACAAATCATGGCGCTAACTTCCGTTTAACTCCAAAACGCTTTGTTCCCCGAAGTGAAGATACTCGAAGATAAGCTCTATCTCCGACTTCATAAACTGTCTCCTTGCGTTTAGAATCTGCATTACTTTTCTGTCTGGACTGGGCTACCTTGAGCCTATCGCAAATCAACTTCACCTTCTGTTCAGACTCTTTAATCAAGTCAGGTCCAAACAACTGGCGGTCTCCAACCTCATCCCACGATAACGGTGTCCTGCACCTCCTTCCGTACAAGGCTTCGAAAGGGGCCATCCTTAAACTAGTTTGGTAACTGTTGTTGTAAGAAAACTCTACATATGACAAATTATCGTCCCAACTAGATCCGTAATCTAGCGCACAAGCTCTGAGCATATCCTCCAAAATCTGATTAACTCTCTCGGTCTGTCCATCTGTCTGTGGATGAAAAGCTGTACTGAATTCTAGCCTGGTACCCAAAGTTTCGTGTAACTACTTCCAGAACTTTGAGGTAAACTGGGTTCCTCTATCTGATACGATACTCCTTGGAACTCCATGCAAACATACGGTCCTGGTCATGCATATCTTTGCCAACTTAGCACTGGTGTAAGTGGTCTTTGCTGGGATGAAATGAGCTACTTTTGTCAACCGATCGACTACAACCCATATCAAGTCATAGCCTGAACGAGTCCTGGGTAATCCCGTGATAAAATCCATGCCTAACTTATCCCACTTCCATTCGGGTATCGGCAATGGTTGTAACAATCCTGCTGGCTTCTGATGCTCTGCCTTTACTCTCTGACATACATCACAAACTGCTACATACTCCGCAATATCCTTCTTCATTCCGGTCCACCAGAAAATATCCTTCAGATCCTAGTACATCTTGGTATTTCCTGGGCGAATTGAATACGGTGAGTCGTGTGCCTCATGCAAAATCAACTTCCTGATCTCCGGGTCATTGGGCACGTGCGGTCTTCAAACCATAGGGTATCGTGCTCATCCTCATGAAATCCCTTAGCTTTTCCTTTGCTAAGTCTCTCCTTAATAGCGGCAATCTCCTTGTCAGTCCTTTGAGCTTCTTTGATTCTATCATCAATGTTGACTGAATCTCCAATGCTACTACATAGCCTCTCGGAACTATTTCCAAACATAGTTCACGAAGATTTTCTGCTAACTCCTTGGGTATTTCTCCCATCATTAACGTATTGACATGGCTCTTACGGCTTAATGTGTCAGCTACTACATTAGCCTTTCCGGGGTGATAATGCAATTTCATATCATAATCCTTGATGAGCTCCAACCATCTCCTTTGTCTGAGGTTCAACTCCTTCTGTGTGAAAATGTACTTCAAACTCTTATGATCCGTGTACACCTCACAATGATTTCCAGTCAGAAAATGTCTCCAAGTCTTCAATGCATGCACTACGGCTGCTAACTCCAAATCATGCGTGGCATAATTCAACTCATGAGGTTTTAGTTGTCTTGAGGCATATGAAACAACTCTCCCTTCCTGCATAAGCACTGCTCCAAGTCCTCGACGTGAAGCGTCGCAATACACCTCATAATCTTTGGTCTGGTCTGGCAAAATCAACACTGGTGAGGTAACCAAGCGTTTCTTAAACTCCTGGAAACTAGCCTCACATTCCTCTATCCATATGAACTTGGTATCTTTCTTTAACAACTCAGTCATAGGCTTCGCAATCTTTGATAAATTCTTAATAAATCTCCGGTAGTATCCTGCGAGTCCAAGAAAACTCCGGATCTCTCCAACTGTTGTTGGGGCTTCCCACTTGGTCACGGTATCAACTTTAGTGGGATCAACTGCTATACCTTCTCCAGATATAACGTGTCCGAGGAATCCTACTTCCTTCAACCAAAACTCACATTTGCTGAACTTGGCATATAATTGATGTTCTCTGAGCTTTCCAAGTACCAAATGCAAATGCTCCTTATGCTCCTCTTCATTCTTCGAATAAACCAGGATATCATCAATGAACACTACGATGCACTTATCCAAGAACTCCATAAACACTTTGTTCATCATGTTCATAAAATAGGCAGGTGCATTAGTCAGACCAAATGACATAACGGTATACTCGTACAGCCCATACCTGGTGGTAAAAGCCGTCTTCACAATATCCTGTTCTCGAATCTTCAACTGGTGGTATCCTGGTCGCAGATCGATCTTGGAAAATACCTTAGCTCCTTGCAATCGATCAAACAGATCGTTGATCATTGCTAGTGGGTACTTGTTTTTGATCGTTACTTCATTCAATCCTCGATAATCAACAACCATCCTTAACGATCCATCCTTTTTCTCCACTAGAAGTACTGGCGATCCCCAAGGTGAAGAACTTGGGCGGATATATCCCTTATCCAGTAACTCCTTAATCTGTTTCTTAATTTCCACCAAATCCTTTGCTGGCATCCTATATGGTCTCTTTGATATTGGCCCTGTGCCTGGCAATAGCTCAATCAAAAACTCAATATCTCTATCCGGTGGCATGCCTGGCAACTCCTCTGGAAATACTTCAGGGAAATCCCTTACCACAGGTACTTCCTCCTGCACAACTCCTGTTAGGCAATTCACTTGAGTCCTCTTTGGCACATGCCGGGATACATACTTGATCCTTCTCCCTTCTGGGGTGGTAAGCAAAATTAACTTACTAACACATTCTATATTCCCTTCATACATTGATAACCAATCCATGCCTAATATCACATCCAATCCTTGAGATTCCAATACTATTAGGTCTGAGGGAAAAACATAGTTACCAATCCTTAATGGTAACCGATCACACCATAGACTAGCCACATACTCTGCTCCAGGCGAGGTTACTAACATGGGTGGCCTAAGGGCTTGGGTTGATAGGTTATACTTATCCACAAATCCCCTTGAGATGTATGAATGCGATGCACCAGTATCGAAAAGAACGAGTGCAGTAAATGACTTAACCAAAAACTTACCTATTACTGCATCGGGCTGAGCTTCAACCTCCTCCACGCTAACGTGGTTCACCTGTCCCCTGTTAAAAGGGTTCGGCTTCTTCCCAGAACTTCCATTGCCATTTTGGCCTTCAGGACATTCATTAGCATAATGTCCAGTCTTCTGACACTTAAAGCAAGTGACTTGGCTTAGGTCCTTCTTGGCTGGGGTTGATGGGTTGGTGCGGTTCTGGCCATTGCTTCCTCCATTGCCATTACCATTGTTGGTGCCATTGTGATTGTGCGAGCTACCTCCTCCATGGGTATGCTGAAAATGTCCTCCCGGTCTAGGGGTAAAACGTGGCCTCCTGAATTGTACTTTCCTTGTCCATACTTCCTCTTGCGATTCTCAATTTGCTGCTGCTTGCCTTCAATCATAAGAGCACGATCAACCAACTCCTGGTAGTTGTTGAAAGTGGCTACCATCAACTGCATGCTCAACTCATCATTCAGTCCTTCCAGAAACGTCTCCTGCTTTGCTGCATCTGTAGCGACGTCATCTGGGGCATAACGTGCTAACTTACTAAAGTCCTCCACATACTGGCCAACTGTCCGTCCTCCTTGGCGCAAGTTGCGAAACTCACGCTTCTTCATGGCCATAGCTCCTGCTGAAACATGGGCAGTACGAAAATCCTGCTGAAACTGGTCCCATGTGACAGTGTCGACTGGGAAAGTGGCGGTGAAATTCTCCCACCATGATGCTGCGGGTCCTTCTAGCTGATGTGCGGAAAACTTCACCTTCTCCGCATCTGTGCATCCTACTGTGGTCAATTCCCTAGCTGTCTTGCGGAGCCAATCATCTGCTACTATCGGCTCGGTGCTACTGGAAAACACCGGCGGATTCAGCCTAAGAAAATGGGCTAAGTGGTCAACAGGTGGTGGTGGTGGTGGTGGGTTGTTGTTGTTGTTCCCCTAGTTTTGATTCTGGACTAGCAACTGCATCAATGTGTTCTGCTGCTGGATCAACTGGGTGAGCTCCGGTGGAAAGGCAAATCCGGGGTCATGTCTCGGAGGCATCTGAGGGGTTTAGAAAAGATGAGATGTAAGAATAGAGGGGGTCTAAAGAGAAAACACTACCCATATGCACATGAGGCAAAAGCAAACAATTCACTTCAATCAATCAAACAAGGGCATACAATCGATCTATCTATCGCAAAAGTGCTCGGACTACTATATTTACATGGTGGACTACTACTACTGATGAGGTGGTCTACTAGAAATATTCTTCGGTTGCAGACTCCATGATATCTGCTCCAGCTTCATCAACATAGTCATCATCGCTACTATCTGGATCCGAATCGGTGCCGTCGATGATGATGTAGTCTTCTAGGCTAATCTCCTTGGGTTCTTCGTCTTCCTCTACTGGCGTAGGGCCTCCCATAAATATTCCAATCTTCTTGATCAGGTCGTCATTCTTCTCCACCAATACTTCAATTTCTTCTTCATAATCTTCACGTGTAGCCTTGAGTTCTTCCTCCAGTTCCTTGATTCTAGTCTTAGCCTTCTTCAAATCTATCATGTCGGCGCACATCTGGTTCTCCTGTCGTCGAATGTGCTGGTTTAGCTCCTGGATAAAAGCCGTGATTGATCTATCCTTCCTGGTGCTGATCATCTCCCAGTGTTCATCTTGGCGCCCACAAATCTAGTAGATAGTATCCTTGAGATCCTTGCGGTAGATTCTCCAATGCGTCCCATGGCGATGTGAGCTGCCATGCTCTTTCCTAGACTCCAAGTTGGTGCATCAAAAGAAAACTCTATGGGCTCAGTGACTGGCATGAACGTCCGTCCTGGAACTTGAACTTGAATCATCCAGTGCTCTTCTTCAGGTAAAGTGGCGTTCTAGGTTCCGATGAAGCTTGGTACTCCTATGTTCAGGTATCTAGTGACTTCCTTCAAGTGATGTCCAAAGGGTGTATCTTCATCCGGTTGCGTGAACTTGTTCCTTGCATCCGCCATCCTAAAGAGTAGAAAAGATGAGAAGTCAGAAGAGAAGAGAATGGATAGTGATCTAGATCTTTTAGCTTAGTGTTCGTGTCCTACAGTCAGCGTGTGCTCTGATACCATCTCTTTTGCAACCAGACCTCAAACAGTCTGATCTCTGTGCTCCGGTGTCATCCCTGGATCAGTAATGCTGACACCACACAGTACTCGGAGGATTTATAGCAGAGTAGCAATCACACACTTATTACATCGAGTGTCTCAAAAGAGAACTTATTACAATAAATATGGCTTAAGGCCATCTAATAATGATAACAACGGAAGGCTTGGAACATAAGTGAGTCCATCAACTCCAACGACATCACTGAGTATAGAACCATGACATAAAACTCCTTAATCATCGTCTGAAAAGTCTGCAACATTAACGTTGCAGCTCGAAACGGGTCAGCACATGGAATATGCTGGCAAGGTAACACATAGAGAGTAATGGAAAGAAACAGCTATACTATATGCATATTTGGCTGGTGACAAGCTCTATGGTTACATTTTTGCGTAAAGCCAATTTTTCCCTACTACAAAGGAATAAATTTATTTAACTATCATGGTAGTTGTTAAACATTGAGAATGGTTGATAGCATTCTCAATCCCAATTAAGCATCATCATTAAACATAACCCAACAACATTAATTTAGAGTAACATGTTGAGATTCACATGATAATCCAGGTACTAGATACTCAAGATGTCCATAACCGGGGACACGGCTAATCATGATTAGATTATTACACTCTGCAGAGGTTTGCGCACTTTTCCCCACAAGACTCGATCGCCTCCGTTGGGTTTCTCGCACTACAGGGTGTTTGAGAAGACGGATGACCGAGACATAGTCTTTTAGAAGAGCTAGCACCTTACGATCGGGTAGACCATACCACCTACATCCCCTACATCTGCTAGTCTATCACTGTAAGAGTTCGCACAACTTAGTCAACTATGCTAGAGCCCATAATAGCTTGTGGCTGCACACGAAAGTTTCTAGTATGAATAGTCTCATGATCCCTTTGAGCCTGGGTGGCGGTCCAAAAGAAAAACAGGCAAGTCCTGGAATACCCAGGTGCCTCAATCCACCCAGATGTGTGTTTAAGTTGGCACCTTAGATAAACCATTAATTAACAAAACTCACATCTGTCATGGATTTCACTCACCCAATCCACGTCTACTAGCATAGCATGGCATAATAAGCAACGTAGAAGTAACTCCCAAAGGTTTGATAATAAACAGGTAATAGGTACTACCTCATCTACTTCCCATCCCACAATTTAATTAGATCCTAATCATGCAATGTGTGAGGATTGGTCTAATGCAATAAAACTGGGTAGTAGGAAAGGTATGATCAAAGTGTTACTTGCCTTGCTGATGATCCGCAAAACCTAGTGATTCGAAGTAACAAGCGGTGCACTCCGGGTATTCTATCGCAGACAAACAAACAAGCATACAATAAGTACTCATCTAATGCACAGGTAAAACTCAAATAAGAGATCTAACCAGAAGGTTCAACTTAAGAACTCCGGTTGGCAAAAAGAACCAAATCGAACGAAGCAACGAAAGTCAAACGGCGAAAGAAAACAACTTCGTTCTACTAATCTGGATCTAGGGCAAATTTTACAGTAGCAAAATCTTGTTTAAGTTGGTTAAATGGATAGAGGGTTTCGAGACGAAACTCTAGGCGCTTGAATCTCCTGATTCTGATAAACGAGCGAATAGTTATACTAAAACGAAAATCGGATCAGGAATCGCGATCAGAAAAAATTACGGATTTAATCCGAGAAAAAGAAAAACGACGAACGCTCGCTAGAATGAACGAATGGACGAACGCTCACTATTTAAATAAACCGAAAAAACCGATCTATTTTAAAAAACCGAATCTAAAAAAACCGACAGAAAAACCAAACGGTTTTTCGATAAAAATAATAAAAAAATGGCACGGATTTCGAGGCGGCGGCCAACCTCGGCGAGCGTGCGGCGGCGGCGGTGTCCGGCGGCGGCGAGGCGGCGCGGCGGCGGGGCGCGGCGGCGGCAGTGGCTGGGGGCGGCTCGGGCTAGGGTTAGCTCTGGCTGGGCCTCCCCCCCGGCTTAAATAGCCTAACGGGCCGGGAGTCCTAGTCGGACACGGCCCTAGGTCGGTGCGCGTTTTTTTAATAATTACGCGCAGAAGAAAAATAAAAAGAAATACTAAATGGACTCCAAAAATTCCGAAATAAATTTTCACGGGCTTCTAAAATCAGGCCGCACAAGGTGAACATTTACTTGGGACCTAAATGCAATTTTGAAAAACGCACATTTTTCCTAAATTCAAATAAAACACCAAAAAACTCCGAAATAAAATCTTATTTGATTTTATTATTAAATCCTCAATATTTCGTTATTTTGGGAAAGTCATTTTATTCCCTCTCCCATATTTTTGTAATAGAAATAATTGATGATAAAATAAATAAAATCAAATGATCCTATTCTCAAAATTTGAGAAAACTCAAATATGAAAATAACGAAATCCCCAACTCTCTCCGTGGGTCATTGAGTTGCGTAGAATTTCTAGGATCAACCAAAATGCAAAATAAAATATAATATGCAATGATGGTCTAATGTATAACATTCCAAATTGGAAATTTGGGATGTTACAGTGTCTCAGCACGAAGAACTTTCGCAACAGTGCATACTCAGGGAGAACACTTATACTTTGATAATTTTAGTGAGGGATCATCTTATAATGCTATCGTCAACCAAAGCAAGATAAGATGCATAAAAGAAACATCACATGCAATCAATATAAGTGATATGATATGGCCATCATCATCTTGTACTTGTGATCTCCATCTCCGAAGTACCATCATGGTCACCATCGTCACTGGCGTGACACCTTGATCTCCATCATAGCATCGTTGTCGTCTCGCCAATCTTATGCTTCCACAACTATCGCTACCTCTTAGTGATAAAGTAAAGCATTACAGTGCGATTGCATTGCATACAATAAAGCGACAACCATATGGCTCCTGCCAGTTGCCGATAACTCGGTTACACAACATGATCATCTCATACAATAAAATTTAGCATCATGTCTTGACCATATCACATCACAACATGCCCTGCAAAAACAAGTTAGACGTCCTCTATTTTGTTGTTGCAAGTTTTACGTGGCTGCTACGGGCTTAGCAAGAACCGTTCTTACCTACGCGTCAAAACCACAATGATAGTTTGTCAAGTTGGTGCTGTTTTAACCTTCGCAAGGATCGGGCGTAGCCACACTTGGTTCAACTAAAGTTGGAGAAACTGACACCCGCAGCCACCTGTGTGCAAAGCACGTCGGTAGAACCAGTCTCGCGTAAGCGTACGCGTAATGTCGGTCCGGACCGCTTCATCCAACAATACCGCCGAACCAAAGTATGACATGCTGGTAAGCAGTATAACTTATATCGCCCACAACTCACTTGTGTTCTACTCGTGCACAACATCAACGCATAAAACCTAGGCTCGGATGCCACTGTTGGGGAACGTAGTAATTTCAAAGAAATTCCTATGCACACGCAAGATCATGGTGATCTATAACAACGAGAGGGGAGAGTGTTGTCTACATACCCTCGTAGACCTTTCGCGGAAGCGTTATATCAACGCGGTTGATGTAGTCGTACGTCTTCATGCCCGACCGATCCAAGTACCGAAAGCACGGCACCTCCGAGTTCTGCACACGTTCGGCTCGGTGACGTCCTCGCCTTCTCGATCCAGCAAGAGGGGCGAAGTAGTAGATGAGTTTCGGCAGCACGATGGCATGGTGACGGTGTTGGTGAAGAACAATCTCCACAGGGCTTCGCCTAAGCACTACGAAAACTATGACGGAGGATAAACTAGAGGGGACGGGGTTGCCGGCACACGGCTTGGTGTTTCTTGATGTCTTTGGTGCTAGCCCTACCCCTCTATTTATATGTTGAGCCCTGGGGTCGAAACTTGGAGTAAAAGCCTCCTCAAAGTCGGTTTCACCCAAAAGGCAAGAGTCCTTCTCGGACTCCAGGGCTAGACGCCAGGGTTCCCGGCGTCTACCCCCTAGACGCCAGGGTTCCTGGCGTCTAGCCTCTGGTCTCCGCAAAACTTCCTTTTGCACTTTCCAAAAGCCTCGTGGGCTTTCCCCTTTGGCACAGATAAAGTGTTCTCGTGCCCAAACATTTCGGGAAACATCCAGAACCCCTTCCGGTGAATTCCGGAACCATTCCGGAGATCAAACACTACTATCCCATATATCAAACTTTATCTCCGGACCATTCTGAAGTTCCTCGTCATGTCCATGATCTCATCTCGGACTCCGAACAACATTCGGTCATCAACATACATAACTCATATAGTACTATATCATCAACGAACATTAAGCGTGCGGACCCTACGGGTTTGAGAACTATGTAGACATGACCGAGGCACCTCTCTGGTCAATAACCAATAGCGGGACCCGGATGCCCATATTGGCTCCTACATATTCTACGAAGATCTTTATTGGTCAGACCGCATAACAACATACATTGTTCCCTTTGTCATCGGTATGTTACTTGCCCGAGATTCGATCGTCGGTATCTCAGTACCTAGTTCAATCTCGTTACTGGCAAGTCTTGGTGACACCTGTAGAGCACCTTTATGATCACCCAGTTACGTTGTGACGTTTGGTAGCACACAAAGTGTTCCTCCGGTAAACGGGAGTTGCATAATCTCATAGTCATAGGAACATGTATAAGTCATGAAGAAAGCAATAGCAACAAACTAAACGATCAAGTGCTATGCTAACGGAATGGGTCAAGTCAATCACATCATTCTCCTAATGATGTGATCCCGTTAATCAAATGACAACTCATGTCTATGGTTAGGAAACATAACCATCTTTGATCAACGAGCTAGTCAAGTAGAGGCATACTAGTGACACTCTGTTTGTCTATGTATTCACACATGTATTGTGTTTCCGGTTAATACAATTCTAGTATGAATAATAAACATTTATCATGATATAAGGAAATAAATAATAGCTTTATTATTGCCTCTAGGGCATATTTCCTTTAGATTGTTCTTCGGTATGTGACTCCTCCAATGGTCCAATTAGTTTTTGTTATAGTGCTTTATTTATTGCAATTTTTTGCTGCTTAGGTGACCCTGTTCTTGAGCCTGCTTGTCAAATTTATGTGGTCAAAAGTAGTTTTAATGCATGATATAGCCTCTAGGCACTTGTAGGAGTAGTTGCTATCAATCTTGTTGAGTTTGGTTCACTTTTATTTTGAGCACTAAAAATTTCAGAAATTTTTTAGAGAAAGAAAATGTTTAGGAAAATCTACCAAGGTGGTTCCTCAAGGAAGCAATGGCCGTCAGATGAGTTTATGGTCCGGGCAGGCATCAAGGATGAATTTGACGCGTATGTGCGTAATGCTGATATTGAGGACTTCGTGTCAGATAAGTGTCGGCAATATCACTACCTAACTGATTCCTTTGTGAGGAGGTTTAAATTTACATCCTCACGCAATTCTCACACTGTTTTATTTAATCTTTATGATAAATCATATACCATGGACCTAGAAGATTTTAATACTGCTTGTAAACTCCCGCACTGGAGCAATGCTAGTGAACCTCGCAAATCTGAATATAAAGACTTTTTTGCTAGTATCACTGTGGGGGAATCTAAGGAAATCACACAAGCTACCATAGGGAGCATTCATTTCCCTTCCATACATTATTTTGCTCTCTTTATTGGTAGATGCATTAATGGTAAGGATGAGGCTTGTCACATGTGCGTTCCAGATCTTAGTGTCCTCAAAAGTGCAGTATTAGGAGATAAACAATATAACTTGGGGGCCATTGTGGCACGAAGGTTGCATCTTAACGGTATAAGTAGAGATTTGTTTGGTGGAATTTATGCAACTCGTGTAGCTAATTATCTTAATATACTCATACATGGAAATGATATAGAGCTACCTCCTGCTTACCTAGATTATAATGCTATGGTTCGCCATCAGTTTCTTGAGAGGAATGAACAGTTCCTCCAATATTGACTAATCTTTGACGGACAGCGCACTATCCATGTTGCCCTCCCTGCTCCTACTTTCTTTAACTTTCAGGCAAAAAGGAAATATGTTATAACCAGGGAGGAGGCGAACGAGTACGAGAGGAGGACGGAGGCAGCTCGCCTCCAACCTGCAGCTCTTCAGGTAGTAGCTACTATATCTCAGTACGACCCCAGCTACAACTTTGGATATCCACCAGGCCAGCAGTGGCCATAGACCAACTTAGGCCAAAAGCCTAAGCTTGGGGGAGTACGTATTTCTCACCGACATTACATTCATGTTCACACACTCATTCTAGTTGTCGGTGCTCATACTTTTTCATTGCACTATCCATGCTAGTTTATTTTCTTTTCTAAGCCTTGTTCTTGTGTGTTTGAAAAACCTTAAGAAAAATAAAAAAATTAGTTGTAGCTAGTTTAATTTCCATGCCTACAGTAGTAGTAATTAAAAGAAAACCAAAAAAGATTTCTCATTCTTCTTTTGCTTGTTAGGAGCTTTCCCGTGTAAATATTTTTATTTCTTTTCTTGTTCTTTGGGGGTCGAGAGGAGAGGACCATGATGAAAATGTTGAGTGGCTCTCATATGCATTATTGTTGATTTAACTAAGAGCCCATGTTACCTTTTCTTCTCCCTTGTATTAAATGCTTGCAGATTCCAGCTTAGTCCAATGCACATGCACTATTATTATTATTATTATCCACACCGTTTGGTCGTGCAAGTGAAAGGCAATAATAACGATATATGATGGACTGATTGAGATGAGAGAAGCTGATATGAACTCGACCTATCTTGTTTTTGTAAATATGATTAGTTCATTGTTCTTGATTCAGCCTATTATGAATGAAACATGTTTGCAATGACAATTAGAGATTATAGTTGCCCATGCCATGCTTAATTAGCTAGGAGTTCATAATAGTTTACCTTGCGTGCCAACATGCTATTAAAATGGTTGTGATGTGGTATGATAGGGTGGTATCCTCCTTTGAATGATTGGAGTGGATTGACTTGGCACATGTTCACGCATGTAGTTGCAACAAAATCAACATAGCCTCTACGATATTTATGTTCATGGTGATTTATATCCTACTCATGCTTGCACTCATTGTTGATTAATCTTAATGCATGTTCATGACTGTTATCGCTCTCTAGTTTGTCGCTTCCCAGTCTCTTTCTAGCTTTCACCTTGTACTAAGCGGGAATACTGCTTGTGCGTCCACTTCCATAAACCCCAAAGTTATTCCACATGAGTCCACCATACCTTCCTATAAGCGATATCTACCTGCCGTTCCAAGTAAATTTGTATGTGCCAAACTCTAAACCTTCAAATGAAATTCTATTTTGTATGCTCGAATAGCTCATGTATCAACTAGGGCTGTCTATTATTCCATGCTAGGTGGGTTATTATCAAGATGAGTGGACTCCTCTCATCATTCAGGAGAAAATGGCTGGTAACCGGGATGCCCAGTCCCATGCTCAAATCAAAATAATTGCAAACAAAACTCCCCCGGGATTGTTGTTAGTTGGAGGCACCCGTTGTTTCGGACAAGCCATGGATTGATGTTTGTTGGTGGTGGGGGAGTACAAACTTTACCATTCTGTTTGGGAACCGCCTATAATGTGTGTAGCATGGGAGATATCGAGATCTCTTGGTTGTTATGTTGACAATGAAAGTATACCACTCAAAATATTAATTATCTCTGTTTCAAAACTCGAGCTCTGGCACCTCCGCAAATCCCTGCTTCCCTCTGTGAAGGGCCTATCTATTTACTTTTATGTTGAGTCATCATCCTCTTATTAAAAAGAACCAGTTAGAGAGCACCGCTTTCATTTGCATGCATTGCTATTAATTTACATTGAGTATGACTGTGACTGGATCTCTTTTACCATGAATTACAATGTCTACTCAGTCCTTGATCTTCAGGGGTGCTCTGCATTTATGTTTTACGGTCTCAGAAAGGGCTAGCGAGATACCATCTTGTTATATCATATTATGATTGTTTTGAGAAAGTGTTGTCATCTGAGATTTATTATTCTTGCTCGCTAGTTGATTATGCCATTGATATGAGTAAACATGAGACCTAAATGTTATTGTGAATATGGTTAGTTCATAATCTTTGCTGAAAACTTGAATGTTGGCTTTACCTATTTGCAACAACAAGATCAAATAGAGTTTGTAAAAGTTTTTCTTTATCACTTTCAGTTTGTCAACTAAATTTCTTGAGGACAAGCAAAGGTTTAAGCTTGGGGGAGTTGATACGCCTCCAATGTATCTACTTTTACAAACACTTTTGCCCTTGTTTTGGACTCTAACTTGCATGATTTGAATGGAAGTAACCCGGACTGACGCTGTTTTCAGCAGAATTGCCATGGTGTTATTTTTCTGCAAAAATAAAAGATCTCGGAATGACCTGAAAATTCCGGAGACACGTTTTGGAATTTATAAAAAATACTGGCGAAAGAATCAGCATAAGGGGCCCACACCCTGTCCACGAGGGTGCAGGGCGCGCCCCTGCCTCGTGAGCCCCCTGAGGATCCACTGACGTCAACTCCAACTCTATATATTCACGTTCGGGGAG
>NC_041390.1:200304290-200360547 GCF_002162155.2 Triticum dicoccoides | reverse complement strand
AGTCCGTTCGGGGCTCGGGAGAGGGGAATCCATCGCCATCGTCATCATCAACCTTCCTCCATCACCAATTTCATGATGCTCACTGCCGTGCATGAGTAATTCCATCGTAGGCTTGCTGGACGGTGATGGGTTGGATGAGATTTACCATGTAATTGAGTTAGTTTTGTTAGGGTTTAATCCCTAGTATCCATTATGTTCTAAGATTGATGTTGCTATGACTTTGCTATGCTTAATGCTTGTCACTAGGGCGCGAGTGCCATGATTTCAGATCTGAACCTATTATGTTTTCATGAATATATGTGAGTTCTTGATCCTATCTTGCAAGTCAATAGTCACCTACTATGTGTTATGATCCGGTAACCCCGAAGTGACAATAATCGGGACCAGTCCCGGTGATGACCGTAGTTTGAGGAGTTCATGTATTCACTAAGTGTTAATGCTTTGGTCCGGTACTCTAGTAAAAGGAGGCCTTAATATCCCTTAGTTTCCAATAGGACCCCGCTGCCACGGGAGGCTAGGACAAAAGATGTCAGGCAAGTTTTTTATATAAGCACGTATGACTATATTCGGAATACATGCCTACATTACATTGATGAACTGGAGCTAGTTCCGTGTCACCCTATGTTATAACTATTGCATGAGGAATCACATCCAACATAATTATCCATCATTGATCCATTGCCTACGAGCTTTTCACATATTGATCTTTGCTTAGTTACTTTATCCGTTGCCACTATTACAATTGCTACAAAAACTACTACTTTACTTTTGCCACCGTTACCGTTACTTCCATACTACTTTGCTACTAAATACTTTGTTGCAGATATTAAGTCTTTCAGGTGTGGTTGAATTGACAACTCAACTGCTAATACTTGAGAATATTCTTTGGCTCCCCTTGTGTCGAATCAATAAATTTGGGTTGAATACTCTACCCTCGAAAACTGTTGCGATCCCCTATACTTGTGGATTATCAATGTTGTTCTAGGACAAAGAGTTGATAATAAACTTAGTGTTATTCATTATGCTAGTAAAACTGTAGACAGTGCTCAAAGAAATTATGCTACTACTAAAAAAGAAATCTTAGCAGTTGTGTTTGCTTGTGATAAATTTAGACCTTATATTGTTGATTCCAAAGTAACTGTTCACACAGACCATGGTGCTATTAAATATCTTATGGAAAAGAAAGATACAAAATCTAGACTTATTTGATGGGTTCTCTTGTTACAAGAATTTGATTTACATATCATTGATAGAAAAGGAGCTGAGAACCGAGTAGCTGATAATTTATCTAGGCTTGAAAATGTGCTTGATGACCCACTACCTATTGATGATAGTTTTCCTGATGAGCAGTTAGCTGCAATAAATGTTGCTCATAGTACTCCTTGGTATGCTGATTATGCTAGTTACATTGTTGCTAAATATTTACCACCTAGCTTTACATACCAAAAAAAGAAAAAAATCTTCTATGATTTAAGACATTACTTTTGGGACGACCCACATCTTTATAAAGAAGGAGTAGATGGTATTATTAGACGCTGTGTACGTGTGCATGAACAGGGACAAATCCTACGGAAATGTCACTCTGAGGCTTATGGAGGGCATCATGCTAGAGGTAGAACTGCTCACAAGGTATTGCAATCTGGATTTTATTGGCCTACTCTCTTCAAAGATGCCCGTAAGTTCGTCTTATCTTGTGATGAATGTCAAAGGATTGGTAATATCGGCAAGCGTTAAGAAAGGCCTATGAATTATTCACTTGCTATTGAACCATTTGATGTTTGGGGATTTGATTACATGGGACCTTTTCCTTCCTCTAATGGGTATACACATATTTTGCTTGCTGTGGATTATGTTACTAAATGGGTAGAAGCTATTCCAACTAGTAGTGCTGATCACAACACCTCTATTAAAATGCTTAAGGAAGTTATTTTCCCAAGGTTTGGAGTCCCTAGATATTTAATGACTGATGGTGGTTCACACTTTATTCATGGTGATTTTTGTAAAATGCTTGCCAAGTATGATGTTAACCATATAATTGCATCACCTTATCATCCTTAGTCTAGTGGTCAAGTTGAACTTAGCAATAGAGAAATGAAATTAATATTGTAAAAGGCTGTCAATAGGTCCAGGAAGAATTGGTCTAAGAAATTAGATGACACACTTTGGGCTGATAGAACAATTTATGAAAATTCTATGGGTATGTCTCCTTATAAAATGGTTTATGGAAAAGCTTGTCATTTGCCTCTTGAGTTAGAACATAAAGCATATTGGGCAATCAAAGAACTCAATTATGATTTCAAACTTGTTGGTGTAAATAGGTTATTTGATATTAGCTCATTAGATGAATGGAGAACCCAAGCTTATGAAAATGCAAAATGATTTAAAGAAAAAGTAAAAATATGGCATGACTAAAGAATTCAAAAGCGTGAGTTTAAAGTCGGAGAATATGTTCTTTTTGTTGGGGAACATAGTAATTTCAAAATTTTCCTACGCACACGTAAGATCATGGTGATGCATAGCAATGAGAGGGGAGAGTGTGTCCACATACCCTCGTAGACCGAAAGCGGAAGCGTTAGCACAACGCGGTTTATGTAGTCGTACGTCTTCACGATCCAACCGATCAAGCACCAAACGCACAACACCTCCGAGTTCTGCACATGTTCAACTCGATGACGTCCCTCGAACTCCGATCCAGCCGAGCTTTGAGGGAGAGTTCCGTCAGCATGACGGCATGGTGACGATGATGATGTTCTACTGACGCAAGGCTTCGCCTAAGCACCGCTACGATATGACCGAGGTGGATTATGGTGGAGGGGGCACCGCACACGGCTAAAAGATCCAAGAGATCGATTTTTGTCTCTATGGGGTGCCCCCTCCTTCGTATATAAAGGGGGGGGGAGGAGGAGGGGGCGGCCAAGGGGAGGAGGCGCGCCCAAGGGGGGGGCAATCCTACTCGAAGTAGGTTTTGCCCCCTTTCCTATTCCAACTAGGAGAAGGGGGAAGGAAGAGGTGGAGAGAAGGAAGGAGAAGGGGGGCTGCCGCCCCCTTCCCTTTCCCAATTAGGATTGGGGCAAGGGGGGCCACGCGCCACCTCTTGCCACCTCTCTTCTTCGACCACTTGGGCCCATGAGGCCCAATAACCCCCGTGGGGGTTCCGGTAACCCCCGGTACTCTGATATATATCCGATAACCTCCAGAACCATTCCGATGTCCGAATATAGTCGTCCAATATATCAATCTTCATGTGTCGACCATTTTGAGACTTCTCGTCATGTCCGTGATCACATCCGGGACTCCGAACTACCTTCGGTACATCAAAACACATAAACTCATAATATAACCGTCATCGAACTTTAAGCGTGCGGACCCTACGGGTTCGAGAACTATGTAGACATGACCGAGACATGTCTCCGGTCAATAACCAATAGCGGAACCTGGATGCTCATATTGGCTCCTACATATTCTACGAAGATCTTTGTCGGTCAAACCGCATCACAACATACGTTGTTCCCTTTGTCATCGGTATGTTACTTGCCCGAGATTCGATCGTCGATATCTCAATACCTAGTTCAATCTCGTTATCGGCAGGTCTCTTTACTCATTCCGTAATACACCATCCCGTAACTAACTCATTAGTTACAATGCTTGCAAGGCTTGAGTGATGTGTATTACCGAGTGGGCCCAGAGATACCTCTCTGACAATCGGAGTGACAAATCCTAATCTTGAAATACGCCAACCCAAAAAGTACCTTTGGAGACACTTGTAGAGTACCTTTATAATCACCCAGTTACATTGTGACGTTTTGTAGCACACAAAGTGTTCCTCTGGTAAACGGGAGTTGCATAATCTCATAGTCACAGGAACATGTATAAGTCATGAAGAAAGCAATAGCAAGAAACTAAAGATCAAGTGCTAAGCTAACGGAATGGGTCAAGTCAATCACATCATTCTCCTAATGATGTGATCCCGTTAATCAAATGAAAACTCTTTGTATATGGTTAGGAAACATAACCATCTTTGATTCAACGAGCTAGTCAAGTAGAGGCATACTAGTGACACTCTGTTTTGTATATGTATTCATACATGTATCATGTTTCCGGTTAATACAATTCTAGCATGAATAATAAACATTTATCATGATATAAGGAAATAAATAATAATTTTATTATTGCCTCTAGGGCATATTTCCTTCAGTCTCCCACTTGCACTAGAGTCAATAATCTAGATTACACAGTAATGATTCTAACACCCATGGAGCCTTGGTGCTGATCATGTTTTGCTCGTGGAAGAGGCTTAGTCAACGGGTCTGCAACATTCAGATCCGTATGTATCTTGCAAATCTCTATGTCTCCCACCTGGACTTGATCCCAGATGGAGTTGAAGCGTCTCTTGATGTGCTTGGTTCTGTTGTGAAATCTGGATTCCTTTGCTAAAGCAATTGCCCCAGTATTGTCACAAAAGATTTTCATTGGACCCGATGCACTAGGTATGACACCTAGATCGGATATGAACTCCTTGATCCAGACTCCTTCATTTGCTGCTTCCGAAGCAGCTATGTACTCCGTTTCACATGTAGATCCCGCTATGACGCTTTGTTTAGAACTGCACCAACTGACAACTCCACTGTTTAATAAAAACACATATCCGGTTTGCGATTTAGAATCGTCCAGATCAGTGTCAAAGCTTGCATCGACGTAACCATTTACGATGAGCTCTTTGTTACCTCCATAAATGAGAAACATATCCTTCATCCTTTTCAGGTATTTCAGGATGTTCTTGACCGTTGTCCAGTGATCCACTCCTGGATTACTTTGGTACCTCCCTACTAAACTAATAGCAAGGCACACATCAGGCCTGGTACACGGCATTGCATACATGATAGAGCCTATGGCTGAAGCATAGGGAACATCTTTCATTTTCTCTCTATCTTCTGCAGTGGTCAGGCATTGAGTCTTACTCAACTTCACACCTTGTAACACAGGCAATAACCCTTTCTTTGCTTGATCCGTTTTGAACTTCTTCAAAACTTTGTCAAGGTATGTGCTTTGTGAAAGTCCAATTAAGCGTCTCGATCTATCTCTATAGATCTTGATGCCCAAAATATAAGCAGCTTCACCGAGGTCTTTCGTTGAAAAACTCTTACTAAAATATCCTTTTATGCTATCCAGAAATTCTATATCATTTCCAATCAACAATATGCCATCCACATATAATATCAGAAATGCTACAGAGCTCCCACTCACTTTCTGGTAAATACAGGCTTCTCCAAAAGTCTGTATAAAACCATATGCTTTGATCACACTATCAAAACATTTATTCCAACTCTGAGAGGCTTGCACCAGTCCATAAATGGATCGCTGGAGCTTGCACACTTTGTTAGCTCCCTTTGGATCGAAAAAACCTTCCGGTTGCATCATATACAACTCTTCTTCCAGAAATCCATTCAGGAATGCAGTTTTGACATCCATTTACCAAATTTCATAATCATAAAATGCAGCAATTGCTAACATGATTCGGGCAGACTTAAGCATCACTACGGGTGAGAAAGTCTCATCATAGTCAATCCCTTGAACTTGTTGAAAACCTTTTGCAACAAGTCAAGCTTTATAGACAGTAACATTACCGTCAGCGTCAGTCTTCTTCTTGAAGATCAATTTATTTTCAATGGCTTGCCGATCATCGGGCAAGTCAACCAAAGTCCACACTTTGTTCTCATACATGGATCCCATCTCAGATTTCATGGCCTCAAGCCATTTTGTGGAATCTGGGCTCACCATCGCTTCTTCATAGTTCGCAGGTTCCTCATGGTCTAGCAACATAACCTACAGAACAGGATTACCGTACCACTCTGGTGCGGATCTCACTCTGGTTGACCTACGAGGTTCAGTAACAACTTGATCTGAAGTTTCATGATCATCATCATTAACTTCCTCACTAATTGGTGTAGGTGTCACAGGAACCGGTTTCTATGATGAACTACTTTCCAATAAGGGAGCAGGTACAGTTACCATCATCAAGTTCTATTTTCCTTCCACTCACTTCTTTCGAGAGAAACTCCTTCTCTAGAAAGGATCCAAATCTAGCAACAAACTTTTTTTCCTTCAGATTTGTGATAGAAGGTGTACCCAACAATTTCCTTTGGGTATCCTATGAAGACACATTTCTCCGATTTGGGTTCGAGCTTATCAGGTTGAAGTTTTTTCACATATGCATCGCAGCCCCAAACTTTAAGAAATGACAACTTTGGTTTCTTGCCAAACCACCGTTCATAAGGCATCGTCTCAACAGATTTCGATGGTGCCCTATTTAACGTGAATGCATCCATCTCTAAAGCATAACCCCAAAATGACAGCGGTAAATCAGTAAGAGACATCATAGATCGCACCATATCTAGTAAAGTATGATTACGACGTTCGGACACACCATTACGCTGTGGTGTTCCGGGTGGCGTGAGTTGCGAAACTATTTTGCATTGTTTCAAATGAAGACCAAACTCGTAACTCAAATATTCTCCTCCACGATCAGATCGTAGAAACTTTATTTTCTTGTTACGATGATTTTCAACTTCACTCTGAAATTCTTTGAACTTTTCAAATGTTTCAGATTTATGTTTCATTAAGTAGATATACCCATATCTGCTTAAATCATCTGTGAAGGTGAGAAAATAACGATACCCGCCGCGAGCCTCAACATTCATCGGACCACAAACATCTGTATTTATGAATCCCAACAAATCTGTTGCTCGCTCCATAGTTCCGGAGAACGGCGTTTAGTCATCTTGCCCATGAGGCACGGTTCGCAAGTACCAAGTGATTCATAATCAAGTTGTTCCAAAAGTCCATCAGTATGGTGTTTCTTCATGCGCTTTACACCAATATGACCTAAATGCCAGTGCCACAAATAAGTTGCACTATCATTATCAACTCTACATCTTTTGGCTTCAATATTATGAATATGTGTATCACTACTATCGAGATTCAATAAGAACAGACCACTCTTCAAGGGTGCATGACCATAAAAGATATTACTCATATAAATAGAACAACCATTATTCTCTGATTTAAATGAATAACTGTCTCACATAAAACAAGATCCAGATATAATGTTCATGCTCAACACTGGCACCAAATAACAATTATTCAGGTCTGAAACTAATCCGGAAGGTAGATGTAGAGGTAGCGTGCCGACTGTGATCACATCGACTTTGGAACAATTTCCCACGCGCATCGTCACCTCGTCCTTAGCCAATCTTCGCTTAATCCGTAGTCCCTGTTTCGAGTTGCAAATATTAGCAACAAAACCAGTATCAAATACCCAGGTGCTACTGCGAGCATTAGTAAGTTACACATCAATAACATATATATCACATATACCTTTGTTCACCTTGCCATCCTTCTTATCCACCAAATACTTTGGGGCAGTTCCGCTTCCAGTGACCAGTCTGTTTGCAGTAGAAGCACTCAGTTTTAGGATTAGGACCAGACTTGGGTTTCTTCTCTTGAGTAGAAACTTTTTTGCCGTTCTTGAAGTTCCCCTTCTTCTTCCCTTTACCCTTTTTCTTGAAACTAGTGGTCTTGTTGACCATCAACACTTGATGCTCCTTTTTGTTTTCTACCTCCGCAGCCTTTAGCATTGGGAAGAGCTCGGGAATTGTCTTATCCATCCCTGGCATATTATAGTTCATCACAAAGCTTTTGTAGCTTGGTGGCAGTGATTGAAGAACTCCATCAATGACACTATCAACTAGAAGATTAACTCCCAGTTGAGTCAAATGATTATGATACCCAGACATTTTGAGTATATGTTCATTGACAGAACTATTCTCCTCCATCTTGCAGCTATAGAACTTATTGGAGACTTCATATCTCTCAATCCAGGCATTTTCTTGAAATATTAACTTCAACTCCTGGAACATCTCATATGCTCCATGACGTTCAAAACATCGTTGAAGTCCCGGTTCTAAGCCGTAAAGCATGGCACACTGAACTATCGAGTAGTCATCAGCTTTACTCTGCCAAACGTTCTTAACATTGTTAGCAGCATCCGCAGCAGGCCTGGCACCCAGCGGTGCTTCAAGGACGTAATTCTTCTGTGCAGCAATGAGGATAATCCTCAAGTTATGGACCCAGTCCGTGTAATTGCTACCATCATCTTTCAACTTTGCTTTCTCAAAGAATGCATTAAAATTCAACGGAACAACAGCACGAGCCATCTATCTACAATCAACATAGACAAGCAAAAAACTAACAGGTACTAAGTTCATGATAAATTTAAGTTCAATTAATCATATTACTTAAGAACTCCCACTTAGATAGACATCCCTCTAATCCTCTAAGTGATCACGTGATCCAAATCAACTAAACCATGTCCGATCATCACGTGAGATGGAGTAGTTTCAATGGTGAACATCACTATGTTGATCATATCTACTATATGATTCATGCTCGACCTTTCGGTCTCAGTGTTCCGAGGCCATATCTGCATATTCTAGGCTTGTCAAGTTTAACCTGAGTATTCCGCGTGTGCAACTGTTTTGCACCCGTTGTATTTGAACGTAGAGCCTATCACACCCGATCAACATGTGGTGTCTCAGCACGAAGAACTTTCGCAATGGTGCATACTCAGGGAGAACACTTATACCTTGATAATTTAGTGAGAGATCATCTTATAATGCTACCGTCAATGAAAGCAAGATAAGATGCATAAAAGATAAACATCACATGCAATCAATATAAGTGATATGATATGGCCATCATCATCTTGTGCTTGTGATCTTCATCTCCGAAGCACCATCATGATCACCATTGTCACCGGCGCGACACTTTGATCTCCATTGTAGCATCGTTGTCGCCTCGCCAACTTATGCTTCTACGACTATCGCTACCGCTTAGTGATAAAGTAAAGCATTACTGGGCGATTGCATTGCATACAATAAAGCGACAACCATATGGCTCCTGCCAGTTGCCGATAACTTGGTTACAAAACATGATCATCTCATACAATAAAATATAGCATCATGCCTTGACCATATCACATCACAACATGCCCTGCAAAAACAAGTTAGACGTCCTCTACTTTGTTGCAATTTTTATGTGGCTGCTACGGGCTAAGAAAGAACCATTCTTACCTACGCATCAAAACCACAATGATAGTTCATCAAGTTAGTGCTGTTTTAGCCTTCTCAAGGACCGGGCGTAGCCACACTTGGTTTAACTAAAGTTGGAGAAACTGACACCCGCCAGCCACCTGTGTGCAAAGCACGTCGGTAGAACCAGTCTCGCGTAAGCGTACGCGTAACGTCGGTCCGGGCCGCTTCATCCAACAATACCGCCGAACCAAAGTATGACATGCTGGTAAGCAGTATGACTTGTATCGCCCACAACTCACTTGTGTTCTACTCATGCATACAACATCAACGCATAAAACCTGGCTCGGATGCCACTGTTGGGGAACATAGTAATTTCAGAATTTTCCTACGCACATGCAAGATCATGGTGATGCATAGCAATGACAGGGGAGAGTGTGTCCACGTATCCTCGTAGACCGAAAGCAGAAGCGTTAGCACAACGCGGTTGATGTAGTCGTACGTCTTCACGATCCGACCGATCAAGCACCGAACACACGACACCTCTGATTTCTGCGCACGTTCAACTCGATGACGTCCCTTGAACTCCGATCCAGCCGAGCTTTGAGGGACAGTTCCGTCAGCATGACGGAGTGGTGATGATGATGATGTTCTACTGACCCAGGGCTTCGCCTAAGCATCGCTACGATATGGCCGAGGTGGATTATGGTGGAGGGGGGCACCGCACATGGCCAAAAGATCCAAGAGATCGATTGTTGTCTCTATGGGATGCCCCCCTACATATATAAAGGGGGGGAGGAGGAGGGGGCTGGCCAAGGGGAGGAGGTGCGCCCAAGGGGGGGGGGGGTAATCCTACTCCAAGTAGGTTTTGCCCCCCCTTTCCTATTCCAACTAGGAGAATGGGGAAGGAAGAGGTGGAGAGATGGAAGGAGAAGGGGGGCCGCCGCCCCCTTCCCTTTCCCAATTCAGATTGGGGCAAGGGGGCCCGCGCGCCACCTCCTGCCGCCTCTCCTCTTCCACCACTTGGGCCCATGAGGCCCAATAACCCCCCGGGGGGGTTCCGGTAACCCCCCGGTACGCCAGTATATATTTGATAACCCCCGGAACCATTCCGGTGTCGGAATATAGTCGTCCAATATATCAATCTTCATGTCTCGACCATTTCAAGGCTCCTCATCATGTCCGTGATCACATCCGGGACTCTGAACTACCTTCGGTACATCAAAACACATAAATTCATAATATAACCATCATCGAACTTTAAGCGTGCGGACCCTACGGGTTCGAGAACTATGTAGACATGACCGAGACACGTCTCCGGTCAATAACCAATAGCAGAACCTGGATGCTCATATTGGCTCCTACATATTCTACGAAGATCTTTATCGTTCAAACCGCATAACAACATACGTTGTTCCCTTTGTCATCAGTATGTTACTTGCCCGAGATTCGATCGTCGGTATCTCAATACCTAGTTCAATCTCGTTATCGACAGGTCTCTTTACTCGTTCCATAATACACCATCCCGTAACTAACTCATTAGTTACAATGCTTGCAAGGCTTGAGTGATGTGTATTACCGAGTGGGCCCAGAGAGACCTCTCCGACAATCGGAGTGACAAATCCTAATCTTGAAATACGCCAACCCAACAAGTACCTTTGGAGACACCTGTAGAGCACCTTTATAATCACCCAGTTACGTTGTGACGTTTGGTAGCACACAAAGTGTTCCTCCGATAAACGGGAGTTGCATAATCTCATAGTCACAGGAACATGTATAAGTCATGAAGAAAGCAATAGCAACAAACTAAAATTTTAAGTGCTAAGCTAACGGAATGGGTCAAGTCAATCACATCATTCTCCTAATGATGTGATCCCGTTAATCAAATGACAACTCTTTGTCTATGGTTAGGAAACATAACCATCTTTGATTCAACGAGCTAGTCAAGTAGAGGCATACTAGTGACACTCTGTTTTGTCTATGTATTCACACATGTATCATGTTTCCGGTTAATACAATTATAGCATGGATAATAAACATTTATCATGATATAAAGAAATAAATAATAACTTTATTATTGCCTCTAGGGCATATTTCCTTCACTTTTGTACAACTCTCGTTTCAGATTCTTTGCAGGAAAACTCCTCTCAAAATGGGAAGGCCTATACATCATCAAGGAGGTTTACCGGTCTGGAGCCATCAAAATAAATAATCGAAGGTACTAACCCGAAGGTTGTCAATGGGCAATGAGTAAAGCATTATATCTCAGGTACGCCTATTATATTGAAAGTAATATTATCCAAACTATGACACCGGAAGAACAGATAAAAGAGTCCTTCCGAAACACTCCAGAATCTTGAAAATAAGGAGGTACGTGATACAGTAAGTAAACAGACGCCGAAAAATCCGCAAAAATATTTTTTATCCGTTTTGGAATATTTTAGAACTTTGGGAATAAAGAAACTTCTAGGAAGCGTCCCTGGTGGGCACAAGACACTAGGGCATGCCAGGCTTGCCTAGCGCCCCAGGTGGGTTGTGCCCACCTGGGACACCTTTCGTACTCCGCTTTTCTACCATATACTTCTCCTCCAAGATAAAAAATCTATATAAACTTCCTGAACCTGTTGGATCACCGTATCACAGAGAAATCGTATGTTCTCTTTTCTTGCGGTTTTCTGTTCAGATCTGAAAATATGTCTTCTCAAGACTCAGATGGTGAGAGCTAAGTTGCTGATCTCATCGCAAACCCCAAGTCCTATGGGGATGAGGGGAATTATAGCTGGACCTCCGAAGAAGAAGAAGATGAATCGGTTCCTCCCCAGTTAAAAAATGAGAGCATGGAGGCATTATGCAAGAGGATAATAAAAATCGAGATAGATAATTGCTACTTGATGATGGAAAACTTTATTCTCTGTCAGAAGCTAGAGGAAGCGAAGGGAAAACCTTCTACCTTCTCACCACCACCATTACCTTCTTCTTCACCACCACCATCTTCACCACCAAAGGAGAATTGAGTATCGAGTATGGGCACTCCCCTTGGCTCCACCAAGCTTGGGGGAGGTGCCCCGGTATCGTATCATCCCACTATCTTTTTTCTTTCACTTATTTTAATTCGATCCTTTTGCTTTAGATAAATAAAAGTTTAGTTCGATCCTTTCTTCTTTGAGAGTTTGCTTAGTGATCTATCCTTGTAATCTTGTGCAAGTTATATAATAAAGTTTAATATGAGTTTTTGCCTTCTTTACTTTCATGTTGCAAATAAAAGAAAAGAAATAAGAAAGGAAACAAATAAAAGAAAGGAAAGAAATAAAGAAAATATTATATACTAATCCTATGGTAGGTGATGGCACCACATAAGGAAAAGGATAAGTAGAAAAAATTATTAGAGATTGACAAACATAGCATTAGTCAATGATGCAACTCATGAAAGAATTAATAAGGGAAGAGAAGATTCACATATAAATATACTATCCTAGAAATCTTTTGTGATTGTGAGCCCTCATTAAAATATTGTTGGAAATATGCCCTAGAGGCAATAATAAAATGGTTATTATTATATTTCCTTTTTCATGATAATTGTCTATTGTTCATGCTATAATTGTGTTATCCGGAAATCGTAATACATGTGTGAATACATAGACCACAACATGTCCCTAGTGAGCCTCTAGTTGACTAGCTCGTTGATCAATAGATGGTTACGGTTTCCTGACCATGGACATTGGATGTCGTTGATAACGGGATCACATCATTAGGAGAATGATGTGATGGACAAGACCCAATCCTAAGCCTAGCACAAGATCGTGTAGTTCATATGCTAAAGCTTTTCCAATGTCGAGTATCCTTTCCTTAGACCATGAGATTGTGCAACTCCTGGATACCATAGGAATGCTTTGGGTGTACCAAACGTCACAACGTAACTGGGTGGCTATAAAGGTGCACTACAGGTATCTCCGAAAGTGTCTGTTGGGTTGGCACGAATCGAGACTGGGATTTGTCACTCCGTATGACGGAGAGGTATCTCTGGGCCCACTCAGTAAGACATCATTGTAATGAGCTAAATGTGACTAAGGGGTTGGTCACGGGATGATGTGTTACGGAACAAGTAAATAGACTTGTCGTAACGAGATTCAACAAGGTATCGGTATACCGACGATCGAATCTCGGGCAAGTGCTATACCGGTAGACAAAGGGAATCGTATACGGGATTGATTGAATCCTTGACATCGTGGTTCATCCGATGAGATCATCGTGGAACATGTGGGAGACAACATGGGTATCCAGACCCCACTGTAAGTTATTGGCTGGAGAGATGTCTCGGTCATGTCTGCATAGTTCCCGAACTCGTAGGGTCTACACACTTAAGGTTCGATGACGCTAGGGTTATAGGGAATAGATGTACGTGGTTACCGAATGTTCTTTGGAGTCCCGTATGATATCTCGGACGTCACGAGGAGTTTCGTAATGGTCCGGAGGTAAAGATTTATATATGGGAAGTACCGTTTTGGACACCGGAAGTGTTCTAGGCGTTATCGGTAATGTACCAGGACCACCAGAAGGGTTCGGGGGTCCACCGGGAGGGGCCACCAGTCCCGGAGGCTTGCGTGGGCCAAGTGTGGGAAGGGACCAGCCCCTAGGTGGGCTGGTGCGCCTCCCACAAGAGGCCCAAGGCACAGGGAAGGGGAGAAAGGGGAAACCCTAGGCTCAGATGGGCCTAAGGCCCACCTAGGGTGCGCCCCCCTCTCTCCCCCTCTGGACGCCCCCCCTAGATGCATCTAGTGCTGGCTGCCACCCCTAGGGGGGGAACCCTAGATGGGGGCATAGCCCCTCCCCTCCTCCTATATATAGTGGGGGTTTTGGGGCTGCCAGAGACACGAGTCTCCTTCTCTCTTGGCGCAGCCCTACCCCTCTCCCTCCTCGTCTCTCGCAGTGCTTGGTGAAGCCCTGCTGGAGTGCCACGCTCCTCCACCACCACCACCACCACGCCGTCGTGCTGCTGCTGGACGGAGTCTTCCCCAACCTCTCCCTCTCTCCTTGCTGGATTAAGGCGCGGGAGACGTCACCGGGCTGCACGTGTGTTGAACACGGAGGCACCGTTGTTCGGTGCTTAGATCGGATTCGGCCGCGATCTGAATCGCTTCCTGCATGACTCCTTCATCCGTGTTCTTGTAACGCTTCCGTTTCGCGATCTTCAAGGGTATGAAGATACACTCCCCTCTCTCTCATTGCTAGTCTCTCCATAGATTGATCTTGGTGATGCGTAGAATTTTTTTGATTTCTGCAACGATCCCCAACAAATATTATATGCCAAAATTGTTGATGTTGGACAAGGAAGACAACTTAATGATTTATGTTTGTTCATATTCACACAGAAGTCATATTGTCATAGATCCTTTAAAATGTGGTGCTTGCCCCCTATCTTTGCTAGCCAAAATGTTTGCACTAAGTAGAGATACTACTTGTGCATCCAAAAACCCTTAAACCCAAATCTATTTTCAAGTGTCCACCATACTTACCTAGGGATCGAGCAACATCCCTCAAGTAAGTTGTCATCGGTGCAAAAATGCAATAAAAATTGTTTCTAAAAGTGTGAGATCATTTAGTGTAAGATAAAATTGAGCATTTCACGAACTTGTGATGGTGAAGAATAAAAATGACAGACTGCATAATAAAGGTATCTATCACAAGGGGCAATGTGACGTGACGTTCTTTTGCACTAAGGGATTGAGCATACAAACAAATAAGCACATGGCAACCTCTGCTTCCCTCTGTGAAGGGCCTATCTTTTACTTTTATGCGAGAGTAAAAGTTTTTTCTCTCTATTCCTTTTTATTTTTCTCCTTTGGCAAGCATCATGTGGTGAGGAAAGATCGAGGCGCATATGTCCAGTTGAATATGGGTGGCATGAGTTATTATTGTTGACATCACCCTTGCGGTGAGTATGTTGGGAGGAGAAACCATAAGCTCATATCTTTCTATGTGTCCGGTTGAAACGTTTTGCTCATGGGTATGAGGTGAGTGTTAGCAATCATAGGAGACTATATGATGGCTGAGTATGTGGACTTGCCTAAAGGCTCCGACACATGACCCTTCCTGAAAAGATGATGAATTGTAGTTGCAAAGTTGACTAAGAACATAGTTTGTTGGTTTCTAATAGAGTTTTTACTTCATACTTCGATTGTGTGATGAACTATTACTTATTCATGAGAAGTATATGATGAAGTTCTATGATAAAAGTCCTATGCTTAATTTTGTTGCTGTTATAACAATCAACATGATGCTTCTATGTCCGTATTTTATTTTTATCGACACCTCCCTCTCAAAGCATGTGGACATATTTTTCGATTTCTGTTTTTTCGCTTGAGGACAAGCGAGGTCTAAGCTTGGGGGAGTTGATACGTCCATTTTGCTTCATGTTTTATTACTGTTATTTATGATGTTTTTATCCATAATAATGCTTTTTGGAGTAATTCTAATGCCTTTTCTCTCATAATTTGCAAGGTACACACCAAGGGGGAGAATTCTAGCAGCTGGAAATCTGGACCTAGAAAACCTACGTCAGGATACCCAATCTGCACAACTCCAAACAAGCTGAAACTTCAGAGGGATTTTTTGTGGAATAAATAAGAATTATTGGAGCAAATAAGTACCAGAGGGGGCCACTAGGTGGGCACAACCCACCTGGGCGCGCGAGGGCCCCCTGGCGCGCCCTGGGGGGTTGTGGCCTCCTCGGCCCACCTCCAGTGCCCATCTTTTGGTATATAAGTCATTTTGACCTAGAAAAAATAAGAGGAGGACTTTCGGGATGAAGCGCTGCTGCCTCGAGGCGTAACTTGGACATGAGCACTTTTGCCCTCCAGCGGAGCGATTCCGTCGGGGGAACTTCCCTCCCGGAGTGGGAAATCATCATCACCAACCACTCTCCCATCTTGGGGAGGGCAATATCCATAAACATATTCAACATCACCATCTCCTCTCAAACCCTAGTTCATCTCTTGTGTTCAATCTTGTTACCGGGACTATAGATTGGTACTTGTGGGTGACTAGTAGTGTTGATTACATCTTGTAGTTGATTACTATATGTTTTATTTGGTGAAAGATTATATGTTCAGATACAATATGCTATTTAATACCCCTCTGATCGTGAGCATGTTTATCATTTGTGAGTAGCTACCTTTGTTCTTGAGGTCACGGGAGAAATCATGTTGCAAGTAATCATGTGAATTTGATATGTGTTCGATATTTTGATAGTATGTATGTTGTGATTCCCATAGTGGTGTCATGGGAACGTCGACTACATGACACTTCACCACATTTGGCCCTAAGGGAATGCATTGTGGAGTAGCAATTAGATGATGGGTTGCAAGAGTGACAGAAGCTTAAACCCCAGTTTATGCGCTATTCCGTAAGGGACCGATTGGATCCAAAAGTTTAATGATATGGTTAGAATTTATTCTTAATACTTTTCTCATAGCTGCGGATGCTTGCGGGAGGGTTAATCATAAGTAGGAGGTTTGTTCAAGTAAGAATAGTACCTAAGCACCAGTCCACCCACATATCAAATTATCAAAGTAGCGAACACGAATCGAACCAACATGATGAAAGTGACTAGATGAAATTCCCGTGTACCCTCAAGAACGCCTTGCTTATCATAAGAGACCATTTTGGCCTGTCCTTTGCCTCAAAAGGATTGGGCTACCTTGCTACACTTTTGTTACAACTATCGTTACTTGCTCGTTACAAATTATCTTGCTAACAAACTACTCTGCTACTTATAATTTCAGCACTTGCAAACACTACCTTACTGAAAACTACTTGTCATTTCCTTCCGCTCCTCTTTGGGTTTGACACTCTTACTTATCGAAAAGAGCTACAATTGATCCCCTATACTTGTGGGTCATCAGTGATCCTATGTTTGAATTAAAACAATTGCCAGACACTTTGAAATATGCTTATCTTGATGAAAAGACGATATATCATGTTATTATTAGTGCTAACCTTTCAGAACATGAAGAAGAAAGATCATTGAAAGTTCTAAGGAAGCACCGAGCTGCTATTGGATATACTCTTGATGATTTAAAGGGCATTAGTCCCACTCTATATCAGCACAAAATTAATATGGAACCTGATGTTAAACCCGTTGTTGATCACCAACGTTGGTTAAATCCGAAGATGAAAGAAGTGGCAAGAACGAAAATATTAAAACTTCTGGAAGCAGGTATAATCTATCCTATAGCTAATAGTAGATGGATAAGCACTGTTCATTGTGTCCCTAAGAAAGGAGGTATAGTTGTTGTTCCTAATGATAAGGATGAACTTATTCCCCAAAGAATTGTTACAGGCTATAGAATGGTAACTGATTTTAGAAAATTAAACAAAGCAACTGGAAAAGATCATTACCCTCTGCATTTTATTGATCAAATGCTTGAAAGGTTATCTAAGCACACACATTTTTGCTTCCTTGATGGATACTCTGATTTTTCACAAATACCTGTTTCTCAACCTGATCAAGAAAAGACAACTTTTACTTGTCCCTTTGGAACTTATGTTTATAGACGTATGCCTTTTGGTTTATGTAATGCACCTGCTACCTTTCAAAGATGTATGGCTGCTATATTCTCAGACTTTTGTGAAAAGATTGTTGAGGTTTTCCTGGATGATTTCTCTGTTTATGGGAAGTCTTTTGATGATTGTTTAAGAAATCTTAATCGAGCTTGGCAGAGATGCGAACAAAAAAAACTTGTCTTGAATTGGGAGAAGTGCCACTTTATGGTTAATGAAGGCATTGTCCTGGGTCATAAATTTTTTGAAAGAGTTATTGAAGTGGACAAAGCAAAGGTTGATGCAATTGAGAAAATGCCATGTCCTAAAGATATCAAAGGTATTCGTAGTTTCCTAGGTCATGCTGGTTTCTATAGGAGATTTATCAAAGACTTCTCTAAAATTTCTAGGCCTCTTACGAGTCTTTTGCAAAAGGATATTCCTTTTGTTTTTGATGATGATTATTTAGAAGCCTTTGAAACACTCAAGAAAGCCTTAATTTCTGCACCTATTATTCAACCACCTGATTGGAACTTGCCTTTTGAAATTATGTGTGATGCTCGTGATTATGCTGTTGGTGCTGTTCTATGATAATCCCCAAGTGTAGGGAATCATTGTAGCAATTTCCAAAGGTGGAAGTGATAAGTATGGAGTGTCGAACCCACAAGGAGCTAAAGGTAAGATCAATATCCTCTCAAGCCCTATCTGCCACTGATACGATTCTACGTAGACCGAACGTTTGCTTCCAAGTAGGAACGAGAAATAAAACTACGTTGTGGGTATGAAGTGGATAACTTTGTATGATATCGGAGAGATAAAATATAAAAGTAGGTGCTGTTATAATAAATTTAGAATAAATTACTAAATATTATAAATAGAGAGTGTGGGATAATGGTGGATTGGTGTGCGGAATTGTCCTAGGCAATTGTTAACAAGACCGGTAATCACTATTGCAGTTTCATATGAGGGAGAGGCATAAGCTAACATACTTTCTCTTCTTGGATCATATGCACTTATGATTGGAACTCTAGCAAGCATCCGCAACTACTAAAGATCATTAAGGTAAAACCCAACCATAGCATTAAAGCATCAAGTCCTCTTTATCCCATACGCAATAACCCCCTTACTCGGGTTTGTGTTTCAATCACTCACGCAACCCACTATAAGCGAATCATAAACGTATTGCAGCACCCTACATCGGGAATCCCTCACACCTGCGCGACACGGAGGGCACCATAGGATAGCACCAAAGTAAAACATACAACTCATACCACTACAAAAAAAGACACATCCGTGACATTTTGGGCCGAACGATTTTTTTTTCTGTCATGCATATGACACTTCTATGACGATAATTGTGACAAAACCTGGTATCATCATAGATGTGGTGGGCTCCTACTTCTATGACAAAAAATCATGACAGAAAATGGGCTTTTCTTCCTGGGCGGGCCAGAGACACAGCTGCATGACATTCTTTGGGCCGTCCATGACGGAAAAAATCGTGGTAGAAGCGAGGGCGAGGAAAATTTTGGGGAGTTCCCGGTTACGGTGGGAGGTCGGTGGCCGAGCGATGCGCATTTCTCTCATACACGTATGCGCGTGTGTGCGAGGCGTTGGCTCTAACTGAACCCGAGCGAGGCATTGGGCTCTAAGTGAACCCGAGCGATTGCACTGCAGGCTACGCGTTACTGAACCCGAGCGATCGATCGATGGCTGTTAACTGAACCCGATCGAGCCATTCCTTCACTACTGCTGCTAACTGAAGCCGATCGATGCTTCCTCTGGGATGAACAGTGAGCGTTGCGGGGGGTTTTGGATGAACAGTGAGCGGTGGTGTTGGCTCTGGATGAACAGGACCCCGTGGTGTGGAGGGCTGGATGAACAGTAGACGGTGGAGGGGTGCCCGTGGAAGGGTGCTTGAACAGGACCCCGTGGTGTGGAGGGCTGGATGAACAGTAGACGGTGGAGGGGTGGTTGAACAGTAGCCGGTGGAGTAGCGCGCGGTGGAGGCTGGATGAACAGGAGCCCGTCGAGGCTGGAGGAGGTCGACGGTAGCCCGTGGAGGCTGGAGGAGGTCAACGGTGGAGATGAACAGTATCCCGTGGAGTCCCGTTTTGCGGTACGCCACACCCCTTCCGATGAACAGGACCCCCGTTTCGACCGTAGGAGGTCCGTTTCGTCCGTTTTGCAGTACGCCACACCCCTCCCGATCAACAGGACCCCCGTTTCGACCTAGGAGGTCCGTTTCCTCTGTTTTGCGGTACACCACACCCCTCCTGATCAACAGGACCCCCGTTTCAACCGTAGGAGGTCCGTTTCCTCTATTCTGTGTTACGCCAGGCCTCGTTTCCATTGCCTGTTCCGTCCAAGCCCTTCCGATGAACACGACCACACATTCCGTTCCGACCCAACCGGTTGGCTCCCACGCGTTCCGTTGCCTCCCGATAAACACGACGCATTCCATTGCCTCCCCATGAACACGACGCATTCCGTTGCCTCCCCATGAACACGACGACGATGCTGTTTCTCCGTTCTGACCCAGCCATGTACACGAGCCCTGGCCGTACGTATGCGCGAGTAGGCGTTCAAGACCCCGCCCGTATGTACACATACGTGGCCGTATTTTCTTTCTTGCACCCTGGCCTCTGTGCGTACGTGTACATGCTACGTGCATGCCTCTACTACGACACGCGCGCACCTCTACTACGGCACGTGCACGCCTCTACGTCAACCAGCATGTACGTACATGTTCGCGACGAGAATGACAATGCTACGTACGATTCGACCAGGTGGGTCCTGACTGTCAAGCACTTCCTTGCGTGCGAAGATGTAGCTGGTGGTTCCCAGCAGTCAGGGGGGCGAATCGTTTTGTTTTTTTGCCCGGACGCACTTCCTTGCGTGCGAAGGTGTAGCTGGTGGGTTCCAGCAGTCAGGGGGAAACATTTTTTCGCGAAATACGGTGGCCCGTCCGATGAGTCCCCGCTGTCAGGTGGAGGAATAATTATTTTGCACGTAATAAGGAGGCACTTCCTTGCTGCGGCAATGGTCCCAGCTGTCAGCCTGTCCACGTAGAGTCCACGTCCGATGGAAGCCGTTCCTTGACCAGATTGACCACGCCGCACCAAGAGCTCCAGGGCGGTGGACGACGGTGAGGCCTAGGAAGGGGACGACGCGGAGCTGGGGAAGACGCGGCAGTGGATGCCCATGCATAGAGGAGTACGAGGGTTCACTGGTTCACTACGGTGTGAGGCTGTCGTCGTCGCAGAATAACAGGGGGTGTGGGTGAGTAGAGGGATGGCCTGGCCAACGGTGGGAGTAGTAGGGGGCGGTGAGGCCTCCGCCGCATCGCAGCCGGCCACGGGAGGTAGGAGCACGAGGCATGACCGGCGCTGGTTTGGGCTGCTGGAGCAAGAAGACCAGAGGTTGAAGAAGCACTACGGCCTTTGGATGGACATCGTACAGTCACTAGAGCTAGAATCGTGCATATTGACTAAGTTGACAAAGCCCTCTGTCTCCGTCAACTTAGTAGGCCCACAAGTCAGCCTGCCACTATACTGGGTCCCAGCTAACAGGGGGAGTATTCATTTTTTGTGCGTAATAAGGAGGCACTTCCTTGCGTGCGAAGATATAGCTGGTGGGTCCGAGTTGTTAGCGGCAGTAACATTTTTTTTCGCGAAATACAAAGGCCCTTTCGGTGGGTCCCTGATGTCAGATGGAGGAATCATTATTTTGTGCGTAATAAGGAGGCATTTCCTTGCGTGCGGCCGTCGACCCAGCTGTCGGCCTCTCCACGTACAGTCCACTTCAGATGCATGTCGGTCGTTGACCACGTTGACCAGGCCGCACCGAGAGCACCAGGGCGGTGGATGACGGCGAGGCCTAGGAAGGGAACGACACGGAGGCAGGGAAGACTCGGCAGTTGTTTCCCATGCGGAGGGGAGTGCGACTGTACGAGGGTTTACTAGTTTGTCTGCCGTCGCCGGAGAATAACAACAGGTGTGGGTGAGTAGAGGGATGGCTAGGCCAGCGATGGGAGTACGGTGGGGCGGTGCAGCCTGCGCGGCAGCAGAGCCGGCCGCGGGGAGGAGGGAGCAGGCAGTCCCGCTGGCGCTTGTTTGAGCGGCTGGAGCAGGAAGAGCAGAGATTGAAGAAGCACGGCGACCGTTGGATGGACATCATACGGTCACTGGAGCTAGAATCGTTCATATTGACTAAGTTGACAAAACCCTCCGTCCCCGTCAACTGAGTAGGCCCACAAGTCAGCCTCCCACCATGGTGGGTCCCAGCTAGCAGGGAGAGTATTCATTTTTCTGTGCGTAATAAGGAGGCACTTTCGGTGGGTCCGAGCTGACAGTGGGGGGAACATTTTTTCGCGAAATATGGTGGTCCGTTCGGTGGGTCCCAGCAGTTAGGGGCAAACGTTTTTTTTCACGAAATACGGTGGCCCGTCCGGTGGGTCCCAACAGTCAGGGGGGAAAGGTTTTTTCTGCGAAATACTGGTGGCCCGTCCGATGGGTCCCTGCTGTCAGGTGGATGAATAATTATTTTGCGCGTAATAAGGAGGCACTTCCTTGCGGCTGCCGTGGACCCAGCTGTCAGCCGCTCCACGTGCAGTACTCTTTCGATGGAAGTCGATCATTGACCACATTGACCACGCCGCACTGAGAGCACCACAGCGGTGGACAACGGCGAGGCCTAGGAAGGGGACGACGCGGAGCCGGGGAAGACGCGGTAGTGGATGCCCACGCGGAGAGGAGTACGAGGGTTCACTGGTTCGGCTGCGGTGTGAGGCTGCCATCGCCGCAGAATAACAGGGGGAGTGGGTGAGTGGAGGGATGGCCTGGCCAGCGGTGGGAGTAGTATGTGGACGGTGAGGCCTCCGCGGCAGCATAGCCGGCCACGGGAGGCAGGAGCATGCGGCACGACCGGCGCTGCTTTGGGCGGCCGGGGCAAGAAGACTAGAGGTTGAAGAAGCACTACGGCCATTGGATGGACATCATTGACCACGCCGCACCGAGTGCACCAGGGCGGTGGACGACGGCGAGGCCAACGAAGGGAACGACACGGAGCCGGGGAAGACACGACAGTGGCTGCCCACGCGGTGGAGAGTACGAGGGTTGACAGGTTCGGCTGCCGCCGCCGGAAAATAACAGGAGGTGTGGGTGAGTAGAGGGATAGACAGGCCAGGGATGCGAGTATGATGGGGCCGTGAGGCCTGCCCGGCAGCACTGCCGGCCACGGGAGGCGGGAGTAGGCGGTTCCGACGGCGCTGGTTTGGGCGGCTGGGGCAAGAACATCAGAGACTGAAGAAGCACGATTGCCGTTAGATTGACATCTAACGGTTTGACGCTGGTAGAGTCGATTGTTGACTAAGTTTCTTTTTTGAGAAACCTTGTGTACACATGAACTTAGTAGGCCCACGAGTCAGCCTCCAAATCTGTGGCAAACAACATAAAGCCCATTTGCTATTTTTTATAATTTGCAGCCCATTTGCTAATTCTTAAGTAATTTATTACATCCCATTTTCTACCCAGGACCACAGTCAAAAAATTCAACCTTATTTTTCATATTTTGGTGGAGTCCGAACTGTTGTAATCCTGAAATGATAAACATTTTTTAAGAACTTATTGATTTGTCAAAAAAATCGTTTTGTTTTTGTAAGCAAATAAGACATGGGACAATTGAGTTGGTTTAAGGGAAAACCAGTGGTAAAAAAATCAGCGCTGGGTGGGAAAAAACAACAAAAATAAGGATGTAAATATGAAAAGGGAATTTTATGTGTTTTCAATATAATGATATGTGTATGTGAACTAGTAAAACTATAGGTAGAGATTAGAAAACGGATGTAGGACATGCGTTTCAAGAGGAAAATAGAACTGGGCTGTGTGTTTGATTCAGTAAAAAAAACTGCGTGCGGATGTTGTAAGACAAAATATAACTAACGCTAGTGGGCCAGAGGCCAGTAGATACCTGCTGGATCTTTGTGCCCCGTTGTCGTCATGGGCTAGGCATGTTAAAAACAAAACCAACCCTGGGCAGTCTACAACCCAGTTGAAACTTGCTCGACCTGAAAAAATAATATACGTGCTCAATAAACGAGAGAATTCGACAAGTACAGACTGATAACTGGGATGCATCACGGATATTGTTTTTTATCGTGATAATAAGTGCATGCACTTGTTTCGAAAAAATTAGAGAACTGGGAGTTCGAACGGCGGGTGCTTATGCTACCCATCAAATGAAAATCAGGTGCCTGAAAATTTGTTTCGAAACAAATGATTCAACTTTATATCCACGTCGACCCTCGGCATGATGGTTGGAAGCAAATGCAAGTTCATACCAAAAGATCTTTAACAACAATACCAACTTGCAGACGACAAGGTAGTACAACTACCAATACCAAAGTAACTTATAATCTTTTTACTCCGGGCCCTACTGTTCGTCTGGTAAAAAATCTTGCAGAGGACCAACTCCCGCTCCTTCTCTTGCTCCAGGTCCTCGAGGTGGTACTGGTGCATCACCCAGTTTGTCCTATGCTGGTCGAAGTTCTTGTTGGTGTGCAGCACTAGAACCTTTTTTGCTGCCCGTCTACCGACCGTTGACCATCACCGGCAAGGTATTGTCGGTCTTGTGCCACATCGCGTGCATGCCGCACTCCGATTGTATCTTGCGACGCATCCACGTGCCCCTTTTGAATGCCCTGGAATTGCGCTGGAAGAAATGCTTCCTTAGGCCACTCAGTGTGATACCTGCAGTATTGGTGAATACAGGTTTTAGTGTACCTAGTTGGCATTTTCATAACATCTTTGGCATGTTGCAGTCACTTGTTTCACTTTTTATTAACTATCAAATTGTAATTGCTTCACCAGGTCTGCGTCTAAAAAGAAAAATAGAGCTATAAACAAAGGAATATGTTTGTGCAAGTAGACGGCCGATCGGTGTCTTAGCTGGAAGTTTCTCAGGTTGGGTGTAGCATATGCCGTGCTTGCTGTCGATGGTTGGTATGAACAAATCGATGAGAGACTGAAATCTCGTGCCGTCAGCACCCACTTTGGCCTCAAGGTGCTCGATCAGCTCCTGATCCGTGGGATCGAACTTGACGCCAGCCGGCAGCACCGGCCAATCCTTCTTCGACTTGCATCGGTAATTCCAGTTATATGGTACTCAATGTATGATCAATCGACTGTTTTAAGTGAATGATGAAAGATTTCGATAGATAAGTGGTACTCCAAATCTGAAGTCCAGAATACCCGAACACGCTGCCGGGATTCTTGTGTCACCTCACGCGCAGCGTGTTGTCACGTCAATTAGTGTAAACACAGCCCCCCCCCCCTCGCAAATGGAAGTTGCATAGCACAGTAATCATCGCCGGTGATATGATCGATGATTGGTTGGATGATCGGATAATTGAGCCCAAGGAACAAGGAGTGGTTGCCGAGGCTCTAAACCCACCTCCAGTTGAATACGCCTGGCCCAACAAAGCTGGGATCTTTCTCGAACACGAAGCAGCCATAGCCATCAATGTCACGAACGCCCCATGCATTGTACTGCATGTGGTTTGATGTAATGGTTTGGTTAATTTGGTACGTGCGAATGAGCATCAAATGACCACCGTCAGCTGAACGAGCAATAAACCAGCACCCATCGACTAGTATGATTCTAGGTCCTGGAATCATGAAGGCCAGCGCATTTGCGTCTGCTGCAACAATTCAAATTGGAGACCAAAAGGACAAAAATAAACAATCATGTTCAGAGTATGTGTGGAATTAAGATTATTATAACGGTGACACATATCATAGACAGAGAATTGCAATGCCGTGGTCATAATCATACCCCAAGTTAAAAAAATAAGCCAATGGCTTTCATATTCTAGCAATATGTCATGGTTCAAACATCATGTAACAATGAGAGGAAAACAGGTATGACAGCGCCTACTCATATTCTACCATAGCACTTACTACTACTGTTCTCATATCAACTCTAAGCAATAACATGTGTTGTTATAAATATCTTGTAAACGAGAGTAACATATAGCAATCATGATGTTAGGCTCATAATATGTATTCTAACAATCATTAGATGCCAATTGTTCTCATATCAACTCTAACAATAACATGTGTGGTCATAAAAATCTAGGAAATGAGAGGAACATATAGCAATGATGTGGTTATAGACATGCTATGCATTCTAAATTTGTAACAAATGAACAGGCAGTCGTATTCATAAGGTAAAGATGAGATGAGATAGAATAATTACACGACGATAGATTCCACCAGTATAGGCAACCAATCTGTGCGTCGACCGCGTAAACGGTGCCATCGTGCACTATAGCATCAGACAGAAATGTTGCCTCAACAAGATTGATGATGAGCCATAACCATGTATGGCGACCGGATTCCAGATAGACTAATGCCATGTTGAACAAGGCAATGAGCTTGTAATGCATGTAGTCTTCTGATGGTGTGGGCACTTCACAGATTACAACTTTCTGCAAATAGAGGTCAAGCCAAAAGCTTGACGCATCTTGTGCGTAGTAGGCAGGAGTGTCCGACGGGCCGCGAGGCTCGATGGCGGCGGTATCCAATGATGGAAGGGTGATCTCTCGCTGGGTGTAGATATCCACGAGATGCCACGGATTACCGGTGTGGTGGATGAGGACGATCTAGTTGGCCTTCATGCCCGCCCAGTAGTGGCCGCGCATGAAGGACAGGTGGACGGGTAGTGGTAGCATGTCGAGGGGCACCACGACAACCTCCGTAGGATCGTCAAGTTGGTGTCTGGGCCACCTGCGAGGATCGGGCATCAACAAGCAGGGTGTCTTGAAAAGATCCGGCCGGTTGCAGACGAGTAGACGGTACAAAGACATCCAGCATGCGGCCAGACGGACGGTGCTGAGTAGGTCCATACGACTACAGATCTGCTCCAAGAGAACATCGGGGAGGGAATTCCAATCGCGGCTCTGCGTGTCAGTCGGTTCTGCCATTGGGGTTTTCGGTGCCTGCGAGCCAGCGGGGAAGTGGATTCGGGCGGGCGAGTGAAGAAGCTTCTCCTCGTGTGGCCGAGCAGTGAGTGGGGGGATATGGTACGCGCGAGCTACGAAGATGGCGCGGGCGGGCGAGCAGTGAGCGGGGGTAAATGGTGTGCGTCCGATGATGGGGAAAAGAGAAGGAAGAAGAAAAGAGGATGAAGAAGAGTGGAAGACGGGGAAGAAAGTGCATTCAATCTCAATTCTACTAGTACTACTACCAGGATATACCGTCCTTCGGAGTGTAAATAGTTACACTGATGACATGTGGGTCTACCACAACAGGGCCTATATGTCAGTTAATGCAGGACAGAGGTGCGTAGGCATATTTGCGGAAGCGTGCTCTACTGGCAAACATGATGGCAGTACTGGGTAAGGCTGATTTAGTAACACCAACACGCTGGTTTAGCTTATTAATTACGTGTCCCATGTGCTGCAGCGTGTATTGTCACTTCACTGCGAAGACTAGTTGAATAGTTCTCTCTGACCGAGATGGGGAATAATGGATCGCGAGGACTTCCTTTCTACAGTATCCCTATGCCTCTACGCTCACTTCACTCATTTTGCTCCGTACCTAGTCACTTGTTGAAATCTGTAGAAAGAAAAATACTCCGTATTTGGGAACAGAGGGAGGATTTTACTCCGTACTATTTGGGAACAGAGGGAGTATCACCATATGGAGGGAATAGAGGAAGCTTGAAATATGAACATGTCAATGGGAGGGAGTATGCCCCATGCATGCATGCAACATGCAACACTCACACGTACACATGGACGCACGCAACACTCACACACCCATGCGGCACACAACACATGACGCAACACACACGCTCATGCTCAAGTGCTCAACCTACTCCCTACGTCCGTGAAAGACTGTACATTTAGAGATTTACACATTGACCAGGGCATAATTAACGCCCAAAAGTAGCAGACTTATGTGTGCATGCGACCATTGAGATAAGAAGATTAAATGAAGGCCGTTGCATGCTGTAATTAAGGATATACATGTAGCCTATACCTACAGCACAAGTTGGTGCATTAGTCAATCAATATCGATTTAGATTAAAGGCTAAATGCATTGGAACTGTAGATGTACATAATGTACTACACTCTTTGTTGGAAGACCGAGGGAGGACACATGCATGCACTCACATACACAGCCAGGGCGGTTCGCGCGCAAGGGTTGGACTCGTGTCGCGCCTGCGTAAAGTTTTGTTTAATTGATTTCTTTGCTCTGCCAACTGACAGGTGGGACCCAGAAACCAGGTGACAATTTCACCAGTCAACAAAGTGCCACGTCGACTATGTGGCCGGTCAGTAGGGTGTAATACGGTGCTCTACGATGAGCTAGTGATCGTATAATCGCGGCAAAACTATATATAGTGACCGTAAAGAGCGTATTGTTACATACGTTGACCGCCAGTGTATTTTTGTCGTTTCAAATTAAGCCATATTAATCGGAAAGGATGCAGTATGGACTACTACTACTAGTACTAGTACTGCTTTGATGTGTCCCGTCAACTCGCCGAACGAGGAGAAGCTTGCTTACTACGCCTCTCCCTCACCCACGTGCGCGGTGGTTCACAGGACGAGGAGAGGGTTTTGGCTAAAGCAACCTCTCCCTCTTCCTCGCCCTCGTCCTCACAGTGGACGTGCAGCAGTTCAATCGGTGTCAGATTGCCAGAAGCATATTGTACTATAGTATCATCATTGTTGGACCTTCCAAAGAGGCGAAGAGCCAAGTGCAAGGTTCACACGAGTACGAACTGTTGAACCTCCCGAAGAGGCAAAGAGCCAAGCGCAAGGTTTTATAGGAGTTGTCATCCTAGTAGGAGTGTACTACAACTATAGCGAACGATGCTACTGTATGATGCCGCCATGTCACGTATATCCAAAGCTGTGCCACCTTTTTTTTCTCAAAGAGCGTGTTGGAGCCCGTGCAACAACCACACAAGTTGCACGTACACATAACACATTTACTAGTAATAAATTCTAAAGGACAATTGCTAGTATGCCACACAAGTTCATCTCCAATTCATGTGATAAATTTATGCACGACTAGTCTACATATATTCACAGCGCTACCATTCACAATTACCGTACTCCACTTACACATTATAGATGGGCTACATGTCCTCCTCTAGGTTCCAGTCCCAGGTGTTCTTCATGGATGTCACGATCCATAGCGGTGGGTAACGGGAATCATTGTCGCAGTTTTCTAGTCCGGTTCCACACGATGGAGACTCATCCAAGCTGAAGCGGCATAAATCAGGGATAGCGTGTCCCAGCATGTCGTTCATCCGGCGGTGCGCACTGAAGACACAACCATGCTTCATGAACGGTAGGCCTTCCGTGTCGTGCACGGAAGGTAGCATCTGCTTCACAATGGGGTAGCTGTCCCCGATGAAAAGCGAGTACTCTCCAAGAGTGTTCCTCAGCACCCACGTAGCATCACGGGGGTCGAACTCGGCGCCGTTCATCTGGTACACGCGGCATCCCAGATCTGGACACATGGTGACGTACATAGTCAAGGTCCATACATAATAATGTTGTGCTCAAATATGGCGGTCAGTAATACTGTGCAGCAAATAGTACTACTCCGATATAGAGGAAGTAAAATAACCAGCTTATTATATATAGCCACTCTTGGCTACATGGATGAGATAGTAATACATGGAAAAACAAAAATGGTGACAGCTAGTGGGTTCAAGTCTTCAAGGGCCTAGCTAGCTATACACATCCTCCAAGGTAAAAAGTACTCCTACTAGTACTACAAAGTATACTACTAGTACAACAATGAAAGTGAAGGCAGGAGGGTTAAAAATGGAATACCTGGGTAGATGGTGACGGTCCGATCGTGGTAGATTGTGTGACCATGTTGCACATCAGTGGTACCATGGTAACGACTGCTAAGATAGTTGATCCCAATATGCCAAAGTCAGCTACAAGGTTCGAGGTTAGACCGAATCACGGATGCAAATGCACATCCAAGATTGGCGATCTTAATTTGATCGGGGGATGACTGGTCCCTGCAAAATAATGGAGTACCATTAGGGATGCAAATGATGGTTTATGCATTCTGTTTGTAATCTCCCGCACCGTAGGATGGCAACCAGATGAAACAAGTCCCCTGGCTTGTCACCGCGAAGATGCGGCCTAGATGGCGCACGGCGTCTTCGAACGTGTGGGGGTACAAATCTGCCGCCGCCAACATGCGCCAGCCTCTGCCGTTACTGCCTCTTGCATTGATGGCAATCCTTATGTTGAAGACCGCGATGAGATAGTAATCGTCGTAGCCGCGTCGCTTTGTCGACGGGTCCGCAATTGCTATCTTCTTCAATCGCATGTAGGCATCATCATACGTATTCAAGCCCAGCCAGTCCGGAAGGCCGATCCCAATGGTGGAGAAGGGGTCTACCAGAACGGCCGCACTGCTGTGGATGTTGTGCAAAATGATGGTGATATTCGGCCGGAGGTATGCAAGCCAATCTTTGTTGGCACCGACCCAGACCTATATATAAGACAATGGGCAGCGGAGAAATTATGGGATGGAAATAGAATAACTAAGTACTACATGATCAAACTCCATTACTGACCTGCTCATCGGACGAAATCCGACTACCTCTCAACGTCGGCAACTCTAGAGGAGTCAACGTGCAACCATGGCCAGGGAGCGGTGGACTGTTTGAAGGATTGTCCCATAGAAGAACCTTCTCCTCGAGGACGCATGGAAGACCAACAAGCATGGCCTTTTCCCAAGCATGTTTAAGCAGCGTCTTGAAAAAGTTGGTGCAGGAAGCACCGAGTCTTGCGGCGGTGAGGATGTCGGAGCGGTCGTGCGATTTCTCCCAGAGGATCGTCGTCTAAGGTCTCCCAGCCCCGACGAGGAGGAGAACCACCCGGCGAATCCATGGGAGCAGCGACGAGCTGCCTTCTCTTCGGGGGGAGGGGAACTGGCGAGGAGGAGATAAGAGCGTAGTAACCGCAGGGCCTCGTCCCTTCCAACTGTAGATCGTTCCTCGGCGAAGGGGCGAGGCTATTATTTACTACTAGTACTAGCATTATGGAAGGTTATGAGATTGCATTATACTGTAAATAATAGCACTAGTAAGAAATTTTTGGCACTAGGTAGTAGTTTTTGGCGTGGATTAAGAAATTTTGGGTATGTTTTTGCCATTTTTTGTACACGCCAACTAGTGTCAAAAAACGTCTTACATTATGTGACAGAGGAGTACGTACTCATACTGTAGTAGTACTACTACTACTTTTATCAACTAGTAGTGCGATGTACTGTACTTCTAGTCTAGTTGAGTATAGTGCACCAGTTTTGAACTCTTGAATCTCAGGGCCAAGGAGCTACAGTTGGAAGTGGAGGGTACTACTGTTCTCTAGAACCATCGTTGTACTATTAATGCGGGGGAAGTACACCTGTATATGGCCTAGTGGGTACTCTCGGTGCTCTATTCAGCCGCTCCTCTCACGTAGCTAGCCTACTCAGCCGCTCCTCTCACGCACACACTAGCAACCTGTTTATCAGCGACGGTTACTGCGGGGGCAGAACATTTGAGTTATTTGATACAGCGAGACTAGGATTTTCGCTTCCATTTGTGGAGGTGTAATGAATCTTGTCGAACTTTGTTAATAGTTCCTTCTTTATGAATGAGATGAAGCAAAGCTTTTGCCTCCGTTTAAAAAAACATGTCAAGAGGAATTTCTTTTATAGTAGATCCGATAATGAAGTGAAGTCCATGCGTGCAACGCCACAAGCTACATAGTAGTAGTAGAGCACTTTACGTACAGAGCCATATTGCACAGTTCCCAATGCCCCGCCAGGCTTTTCCGGCTCCTCGGGCTTAATTGGGAGGCGCTAGTTTAAATATGCTACTAGCTGATGAGGAAGCTGCAAGCGAGGTGCGGCTAGGGCGAGCATGCGAGCCACGGGATGCTGGGAAGGAAAACCCGTTCACGTGGCTAGACTGTCCAGTGCACCCAGATTGTGGGGCCGCACGTCCGTTTGACTTCAAAACACAAACTACCCGTGTAAAATATTGGCTCGCAGCGAAGTGTAGTAGTACTATTTTTTTTAAAAAGGTCGCCGTGCGTTCGGCCGGGATCGAACCCACAAAACGAGGTATACACTCCCGCGACCACTAGTAGTACTCGTTGGAGTACAACGCAACCTAGAATCGCCTTTTGTCGCTAGCCGCTAGTAGTACGTACATTGTTCCTTACAAGAAACCCCTAAGAGCATGGTTAATAGTATAGCCAGCTGCTGGCTATAAGCCAGTGCCATGTCATCTACAGCCCATCTTATAGCCAACATGTACAATAATAGATCAAAAAAGTGTACTACTTTTTTATTATGTGGACCACTTCTCATTCTCACAAAGTGCCTAGGAGCATGTGCTAGAGCTGGCTCTTCACGAAGAGCCCGCTTACCTTCTCTCTCCTCTTCTCTTTCCTCCAACTAAGAAGAAATATATTAGTTTATTTCTTATAGCCCGCTGACTCAGCTCTATTGTACTTGCTCTAATAATGCAAGAAACCACTAAAATGCCAAGAAACTACTACCACTTGCATACGTGGCAGACATAAGATAAGACTACCTTATCAACCATTGTACATGCTCTTACCAACAAAAATCCTCGAGTGACCTCCTACCTCCGGCCTGTCCACCTAGTCATCCTCGGCCATGGGACGCAGCTACCGCCGCTGGCAGAAGGCGAGGTCAAAACTGCCGGCGGTGTGGAGCCCATGTTGCGGCAGCCCAGATGCCAGCTTCGTCCGGCGCTCACGGCCGCTAGCTAGCCAAGATAGTCCGTCCAGCTGCTTATCTGCAAGGTTTGCTAGCTAGATTGGCACGACAGCGCGGTGGCTTGCTCGCGCGCGCCACGCTAAGGCCAGCCATCTGGCTCGAGCTAAGGCCAGCGCGGCGGCTTGCTCGCTTGTGAGTTACACTCGGGCCAGCCTGCCAACTCGTGCGGAGGCCAGCGCGGCGTCCGCCAGTCCGGCAGAGCGGCGGCCAACTCGCTCATCACCGGCACCACCGACGAACGCACATCTGTACTGTTTGAAGTAATGTTCGGGAAAAATAATGATTTGAGGGGGAATAACAGGATAGAAGGTCAGATGTGGGTCCCTCGTGTCAACGGTCAAACAAAATGTGTTGGTTTAAGCTGCCTCGTCAGCACGGATGTGTGGGCCAACCCTATCATAAATGGGTTTAAACGAACCTAATCGGTAGGAGTACTAGGTAGTTTTTGGCATGGATTAAGAAATTTTGGGTATGTTTTTGCTATTTTTTTGTACAATACATTCTTCCTAGGGCTGGTTGAAAGTGGTAGTTTTTTGTTAAATACTCTACATATTGTAAGTAGGAGTGAAAGTTAAGCTTTGGAAGCCAATAAGCAAGGCTAGTTACATAGTGCATATGTGTACATGATTGAAAGTAAATATCAACCATGAGTGACTAATATCTTGATGGAAAACTCGAAACTATGGAATACTAGGAAAAAATGCATGGTTGGAAATACTAGCAATGTTCATGTCTGTTGCAACGAATCATAATTAGAATAATACTTATTCACAAACTTGGTACAAAACACTCTTATTTTGATATACATATGTCACTAGAGATATATTATGTTTCAATTAGAATATATTCCTTGGGCTGTTTTGGTGAGGTCAGGGGGGCATGCGGTTGGTTTTAAGATACTAATTATGGGTTTTTCTGCAAATTGGTAGACAAGTGGGATGTTGGTGAGAAAAGGCAACAACTTACCTCACAATCGTTAGATGTAGATCTAATGGTCAGAAACGACGGTTGGCAGACACACCAGCATCACCAACTTAGTCTTGTGTAGGAGTACTAGCAAGATCCGTGCGTTGCACGGAACATCAAGATGCATTTTTTTTATAAAACACTTGTTGTGATTGACCCTTGCGGGAGTAATACCATGTGTAAAAACTAATGATATCTCGAGAAATATGAGATAAGGTGAAGGGGAGTGGGGTGTGGTGGTGGTTGGTGGTCGGACTGAGCGGAGGCATGGGGATTAACGACGCCGGCAGCGGCCACCAGGCCAGTTTGTTCTAGGGGCTTCCTTTCCTAATTGCTCAACAATGAGGTTTGTTGGAGATAAGGGTGAAAGAGGGAAGGCCTTGTCTTCAAATGTGGAGAGGGGTGCGGGTATCTTTTAGTTTAATTTCCATCCGCCAGATATAGATCAGATGGTCTATATTGCAAGATGGCACACGTACCATCATCACCAACTCGGTTTTTTCATAAGAGAAGAAATATAAGTATGGAGATACAAACATATTATCAATACTTGCTTCCGTAAACTAGCATCTACATTCTATTCAATGCCTCAGCATGTGGGGCCTTAGCACAATGACTTCTGGACTGTGTAAAACAAAGATTTTCCCGTCGCCGACAAGGAGGGGGTGACGGCGGCGTGCTTTTTGGCTTGCTCTAGTCCTAGTAGTCATACTAGGTGGTCTAAGCACGTGTAGATTTATTCTTTTTCACGTCTCGTATTCCCCGTACTGCCATGACTGTTGATGAATAAACGATAAGTTATTCACGGGGAAACCCTTGTTGAGTGTGTTTGCGAGAGAGAGAGACAATGTGCGTGTGTGATATGTTAGAGACTGGGGCAATGATAACAAATTCTTTGTGTCTATGTGTGTGGAGGATAGAGAGAGACATGTACATGGGGCTTTGTGTTGTGTAATGTGGAGACACATATACATAATTAGAGAGTGAGTGTGTGAGATACACATGCGGACATGAGGAGAGATGAGGATCCAGATAAATAGGTGTTTGTGCGTGTCTGTGTGTGTTTGTGCATGCGTTTGTGCGTGAGAGGGAGAGAGTGTATGTGGAGTAGAGAGACCACTGATGATGTAAACCTAGTATAAGGGAAGGGGGAATGGTGTGACATGTGTAGTAGCGAGATGGCACGGGTGCGGGCGGGGGGAGCAGACTATTTGGAAGAGACATCGAGTGTGTGTGTGGGAGATGGGTGTGAGATCGAGAGAAAGAGAGAGCTAGCGACAGAGAGAGAGGGGAAGAGAGGGGGCGAGAGGGGTCGTTTGTGTCCATAAATGGCGTATAGATAGGGAGACAATGTTGATGTTGTCCGAAATTGGCCTATGAACGGAGACGCAAGGGAAGCGAGTCATTGTGTGTGTGATAGGGACTTCATGAGAGATCTAGAATAGATGGTGTAGGGAACAATGTGCAAAATCGAGAACGATTATACATTAGGGAGCTATGCAAAGAGTCACGACATATATGTATACAGGGAAGGAGCTGGGGCGGGTCCGCATGTGGGAGAGATAAAAGGAGGAGAGTGGTGCACAAGGAGACAAAGTGTGCTTGTTTGCAGTGGGGATGGTGTGTGAGGTGAGTGCGCGAGAACCACATAACTAGGGAGATAGACGTTTGGGGGCGACGTTTTGTGTGTATGGGAAATATACACTGTACATAGTGTGTGTGCTTGGGTAAAAGAGATAGAGGGAGACCTAGAGAGTGAGGGAAGAGATGTGTGCATGCCCGAGAGACAAAGTGATAGAGACCTATGTTGGGGTCCGGACTTTACAAGAGAGAGGGGTGTTAATGTGCTCGTGTGTTGGTGTTTGGGGGAGAGAATGACTTCTCTACATGTGTGTGTGTTTGTGTGTGGTGGTGTTGGGGGGGGGGGGTTGACTTCAGATAAAGAGTGAGGTGTCTATATTTGAGGGACTTTAGCGTAATTGGGATATTGTGCACTCATGGTTGATCAATTTGTTTCACAGTTTGTACTATGAGATAACGATACTTTTGAACATGCGTGATATACCTTGATGTACCAGAATTACAAACCTAAGATTGGAATTTTGGAATTCGACTCCATCATTAGCTTTTGTAATTCATTTAAACGGAGGTACATTTTTTAAGCCGGGATTTCGTGATTTCAAATTCATATATCAAACCTAGAGATATACACATATGGGCATGTTCAAACTTTATAATCATCCACTTTATTCATATACATACACATTTTTGCTTTTGTCATCATATTTAGGATAAACACATTTGGATTTCATTTGAATTGGACCGTATGATGGTATTTGCTTGTAGTAGCTCAATGATCCATATTTGAATTGAATGGACAATCTAAGTTTCGAGTTGGAGACATTGATTTTCAAAACTTGCACATTTTTTTGCATGCAAAACAAACAAATTGTCGGCCATGATATCATAGTCGGCCGTACGAGAGCAAAATACTTATAATTTTAGGCGCCAAAAGCTTTCAAACTTCCCGCTCACATCGAAATATCACGCGCCCGAAAGTTTAGCCCTGCGATATTCCTGTTTTACCCCTGCCACATGAACAGAAAAGGGCTGCTTTGGCAACTCCATTGTTTTCCCCTCTTTGCCCCCAACATTCTTCCCAGAGCCCCTCCCCTTCCCCTCCCCGACCCCCAACCACGACAAGCCGCCGAATCTAGTCCTCCGCCACAGCGGTGGACCTCACACCCCGCCGGATCTACCTTCCGCACCTTGGAACCCCCAACTGCCAATTCACCACTTCACCAGAGCCGCTTCAGCGACTGGCTTGTCCACCGCTCCAGATCTCCTTGACCGCCATCATGGTCCACCACACCAGATCTGCTTAACCGGCGCCCTCGTCCACCACAGCGTAGGCCCTTCACTAACTTCCTCGTCCGCCCCTTCGCTGGGCCTTCATACAAGCCCTCGTCCGCCGCAACAGATCCGCCTCACCGAAAGCATTGTACAACGCGCCCGCCGAAGCCTTCGTCCACTGCACCGGACCCGCTCCACGGACACCATATTCAACTCCATCGGCCCTGCTTTATCGACGCCGCAGCCTCATCAGGTTATTTCAATTTGTACTCCTTCGGTTTTTCTCTTTATCGTGCAACTGTTCACTTACCACAGATTAGCTTTCTTGTATGTCGACAGGCGCCGCAACCGTAGCACCAGAGCCGCTTCAGCGACGGCGATAGCCGGCCCAAACTCAACCGCAATACGAGCACCATCGACGATCCTTACCTATCAAGTATGACAACGATACCCATACGCCGCCGAGAATCAGGTACTATTATCCAACGGCCGGCGCCTACGTTCACTTTCCTAGCATAAGCACTACACCTTTGAATTTCTTCAGGGCATCATTCAGTTTTTCATGAGACGCGTTATTCTTCTTGCACCTGTAGGGCCATACTTCTGGCAGTGAACATGTTACATGTGCTAAATTACATACTAGTGCACATATAGTTAATATGCTTTAGTTTTGTTCTAATGCCACCTGTTGGTTCCATCAGACTGCTTAATGTTCTTTATGCTTAATTACACATCATCAAACTAGCATGTGGTTTCGCTGCTTTTTGTTCATTTTACCCTACATTTTCTGATGCTTGCTATTACATCACTGCTCCGAGCCTCTGTTCATTACTTGTTTGTGTTTTCTTGATCTTCCCAAGTTGCATGACTAATTTGATGCTTCTATTAATTATGGAGCTGCCAACCCCATAAAGAAAAATATTTGTTCTTTTGGGGCTGGCACCTCAAACAAGCATAAAAATAGAGGGAAGCAGATATATTGTCGTGTATGCACACACCCTTCTTTCATTAGTTTAGATAAACAATTGATGATCAATTCGAACCAGTGCATGCGATTAAAATTAATTTTACCTAAATAGATGGTGCAGAATAAACTACAACAACTAGATTTGCGACCACGGGATGCTGACGATATCTTCAAAGAACATTGCAACAACAGCTAGGCTTCACAGCAACATATGGTAAGCTAGTGTGTTTTAGTACATGTGAAATGTAATGCGAGTGGGCTGCTTTATTGGCTTGTGCCCTCAATGTGTAATCCTACCAAATTACAAATAGTTTAGTTGTCTGCGTTGCTGTATTGATTGATTCGAATGCTTATTTGTTGTTACGCTATACCTGAGTTGGCCAATATGTCAGCAGTGCCTGTTGTACTATCGTAAAGAAATGCATGCCTATTTCATTTGAGTCCTTAACTTTTCCTCTCAACTTCATCACAAGACTGTCTTCGTAGTTTATATGAGGCCACACTGTTAAGTGCTTTCTCAAATTATTTCAACTGCTTAGATGCCTTGGCAACTTAAATATAGCGGTTGTACACTCCCTTTCAACTAGGGATGTCAACTGGGTCCCGTTTAATCCCGATTAAAGTCCACTAGTGGTATGATAGTTCAAAAGAGTTTTTGTTTTTTTGAGGAAAATGAACTAGGGAGGTAGCAAAAACTAACTAGATGGGACTGGCGGATGTCGTTTATTTGCCAGTCACATCCCTAGTTTCATCTTACCATTATAATTTCTTTTCGGCTGATGCTGCTTCGAAGCATTTAAATATAGTTTGCCATGCTCGGCAATAATTCGTCCATCGTTTACCATGTAAGCTTACGGCCTGGATCATAAGATAACTATCTCTTACTGATGTCCAGCGGAAACCTTTCAGGATGCCGTTCACACTAGGACACAATGTACAACCCCATAATCTATTTGTGGAAGCAGTGCGCCATCCATGTTACCAGATGGTAGCAGTTCAGAGGGAACACCGCGAGAGAGCAGTCTGAGCACAGATATTATAGTGCTTGAGGCTCTACTAGTGGCAGAAAGAGATGGTGTGGCTACCATGAATGAGGTAATCTTTATCTTGAGGCTGGAAATTACGGAATTAGCGGCACGCATTATGCAAGCAACCCAAGAATTGGAGGAAGTAAGAATGTTGCATTTGAAGACGGAGGAGGTCCTGTTGTTTCTGCTATCTGAAGCCCAAGGTAATCCCGGCTCTTCTTTAGATACCAGTTGAAATTGTCATTAGATTATTGTACTTGCATGTTGTGTCATGTCTCTGAATGGATTATGTTGCAAGACCCCATATGTTGTCCATATGTTGTAATGATTTGAATTTTTTAGGCGAGGTAAACCTCAGCACTTGTATGATTGACATAAGGTGAACTGTTTTTCGTGTGAGCATATTGTATTGGATGAAATAACTATTTGACTTAGAGTGTATCCAACCTACTGAATTCGAAGATCACGACATTTATAAATCATAATCATATATAAAGGTGGAATAAATCTTTGTTGTGGTTTTGAAGAAATAAATAACAAAACGTATAATTATCTGTGGATATTCGTAATCGAATACAAATTGGATTTGAATTTAGTTTGCCAGGTCCCAAGGCAAACATGAATGCTAATTCTCCCAAGTTTTGAACGAAGCAGCTAAAACCCACTATAATTTGTGGGCTGCCCGAAGCAAGTGTTTGCGAGATGGAAATTACTGTCTACCCCTTACACTTGACATCCTTATCGACCGGATTTACACTGCTGTCGATAGGGGTAGACTAGTAACTTCAATCAGACGTGACACGACGGCCTCTGAGCCCATTCAGACACGGTGGGCGCCAAACGTGGGCGGCAAAACACATTTGATTCAAGCTCGTCCGAAAGACATGTGTCTCTACCTCCATTTCCCCATTCATACACGGTGGGCGGCAAAACAAACTCTCCTCATTCAAAATCGATGTAGGCTAATATTTTAAATTGGAGCAGATGTGTAACTTCCATCAGACGTGACACAACCGCCCTACCTGTCAGCCCCGTTCATACACCATGGGCGCCAACCGTGGGCGGCAAAACACCCTCTCCTCACCCGAAATAGTTACCGGCAAATATATGGGAGATGCGAGATTACCGTCCTATCCCCAACCGACGCGATGTCCGAAATTTCAAACGGGGGATAAGTTCATAACTTTCCCCCATTTCAGAGAAGCGCGTCCTAAAGTTTGAGATCCCCTCCCCTCCATTTCCCCATTCATACACCGTCGGCGGCACGACAACCTCCGCACTGCAGCCAGCCTCCTCCGTCTGCCACCCCATCCTCCACCTTGCCGGAGCCGCTACCCCTACCCCGTCGTCCACCGCAAGAGATGGACGTCTCTCATCCACGGCGCTGGACCAGGATCCTTTCATCGCCTCCTCTCGCTTCATCGGCGCCGTCGTCCACCTTGTCGTTGCCGCTCCTACGACCACCTCGTCCATGGCAACATGATATATCCCCCGACCCGGCCGTCTGCCGTCTAAAGTCTTCTTCCCCGCCGCGACAACCATCACACCTGCAGCACCCTCAACGTATCATCATAGGCCTACACGGCGTCGCCAGAGAGGTGGTACTCTTCCATATGTGCTTAAGTTATTGATCTCACCCGGAAAGTAGATCATAATTTGTTTACTGTACTTTTCTTGTCCGTACCAAATCGTAGTGGCTAGTTGAAAGCAAACATTGGTTGCGAAGTAGCTTTGTCCGGTTTGCATCTTCAGATCCGCCATGGCACGGGCACTATACTCGTAAAGCTTATGGTTTCCCCCCTTTATATTCACTACCATCATCGTAGGTGCTTCGTGTCGTGCTAGCACTACTCCTCAAGACCTCAATCCAAAGCTTACATGTTGAAATACGAATCTGATATGATGCTCATATCACTAAAATAGAGAACATTTAATTGGTCACCTAATGTTCCTATATTCATTTCGAAAAGCATGTGCGCCACCCACTGGTCCAACTAGTTCCACTTTTCCACTTTCCTGATTTTTCTCTTGATGCTTAGGGTTTTCCCCTTTTATCTACTCTACTATGATCTGCGTAGGTGCTTTCTGTCGTACTAGCATTACTCCACCCTTCAAGCTAAACAACACAACACTCAGAATTCGAAAGCTTAGTTGTTCAAATATGATTGTGATATGATATTGATATTATTTAACCGACACGTTTAATTGGTTAGCTAAAGGTCCCACTTGAGTTTCCAAATGCATGTCGCGACATATAGAGAGACATCATAATTGCATTTCTTTGTCACTTGTTGACCGTACTTTCTTGTCCATACCAAATCTTAGTTGTTATTTCAAAGCAAACATCGGTTGCTAACTACCCTTTGCGCGGTTTGCAGCTTCAGATCTGCCATCCCACTGCCACGGTCAACATTGTACTCATCATGCTTATGTTTTCCCCATTTTATGATGACCACAATCAGCCTACGTGGTTCGTGTCGTAATAGCACTGCTCCACCCATCGAGCTAAACAAGCTTAGTTGTACAAATTCATATATGATATTATTGCTGATATTAGTAAAACTGAGAGATGTTTAATTGGTTAGCTAAACGTTCCTACTTTAGTTTCGAAATGCATGTGAGCCACATATGGAGAGACCGGAAAGAATAGTATTTCTCTGTGTGCTCTGGTTCATCATGGGTGGCCAACCGACATTGTATTGAAAGACTTGTAATATCTTCAATCTGCTTGCTCTTCTGCTCTTCTTTAAGATGATACTCTTCTCTTGCGGTCGACTGGTCAGGTCGAGTTGTTCTCCCTTAGTATATTTTGAATCTATCAGGTCAGGTCGACTTTTTCTTCTTTACTATATGTTGAAGCTATCATCTGTGAAGTGTCATCACTTCTGGAGCTCTCATATTTTGAGTAGTAGGCCACATTATATTAATGCACACAACAAATTACAGCATGCATGGCATCTTTTAAAAGAATTGCAGAGATAGCACAAAGGGGTTTACAGGGAGGCAGTATTGGATTAGAATCACTTCTGCATTACAAAGAAAATCCCACTTGTTTTTATGTTTTCATGCATGTCAGATATTGAACATTATCAAAATGAATATGAGAATGGGCGCACGAGAGGAATATTGCAGAACGATCCACTGGCTAACAAACTTGGCATGGTGGAGGATGGCCTATCTTATTCACCCATCAAGGTGCTTGCTCTAACTTTGCAAAGTTGTATTGGTCACACATTTTTTGCACCTGACCTCTTGCATTACTTCTACTTTGTTACACCATCTGCTTAGTTTAAGCATCATATATGAGTATATGCCATACCTATCCATTTTCTGTACCTATTCCATGTGTCATCACACTATGTTTTTCCAGTCAAATGTTGTTCTTTCACAATAGATGTCCAAAAGGAAGAGGGTGAGTGAAGATCCTCAAGGAGTACAAACTAGGTATTTGAAAAAGGTAGTGATACATGTTAAATCAGATAGATCAGCAGCCCCAGAAAACACAGGCCCAACTATACCACACTTTACCCCCACTCCAGTGGCCAAACCCCTATTCGAACTGCTGGGAGCCCAGCGTCAGGTACTGTCTATGATATCAAATCAAAATTTGAACTCCTAAATTTCTGCTTGTGCCTTACCTTCTCTCTTGTATGAAAACTAATTTTAGATGAATCTCCTTGCTCAAAGGATCATACGATCTCAAAACAATAATGGGCTCTGCATTGCTCTTGTCAGTACCTCTCTCCCTTTTGCCTTGTAACGCTGTACTTAATTAATTGCTATTTGATTATGTATCATCAGTTTGTACCTGAGCTTCATTATCCTCTGTTTCTTCCAATATTATTTGATCTATATTTACTATTTGCAAAATGTAGAATAATGGCAACGCTTATAAAGAATTTTCTTTGGGAAATTTACTGAATTATCCTTCCATCAACATGGAGAAGGGCTTTGTCCATCCCGTGTTAACATGTAATGTAAGTTCATCCTTCTCAAGCCTTCAAACTTTTTTCTAGTATAGATTTGGATAGGCATCATTTCCTCCACTACTGTTTGCTTTGCTGTTTACATCTGATTGGATGTTTGCAACAACTACCAGTTTCAAATTGTAGTTGTAAAAACATGTTCCTTATGCAGAATAGATCCATTTATTTGCTTATATAATTGTGAAACCTGTTACGTGTCTCCTTGTTTCTCTTTCAGACTCGTATCTCTTACGCCAGGCAGAACTTTAGGGAAGATAGTGAGCCAAACCATCTTGAGGACAGCGAGATGACCCCAAGGTCCTATCTTGATGAAGACAGTGAGTTGAAGCTACTCACCAGTAGGTGTGAGACAACCTCTATGCAGTCGTTGCCTCAGTCAGTCCGGCTTCTTCAGTCTCAACTTAAAGCGAAAAGACTTGCTTTAGCTCAGCTCCGACTTGAAATAAAGATGCAATGAAGATGTCAGAGGACTGCCATGCGCACCATCATGCCTTAAATCTAGTGTTGATGCATCTATCGTTGACACAACTATGGTCTACTCAGCTTCTTTAGCTGTTTGGGGGCCCGACCTGGCCAGGCCTAGTGCCTTCTGAAGTGCTCTCAGTTTTGTATATTCTTTTGTCGGCGCGTTTATTTGCACTGGTGGCGAACTTTGATGCCCAGTGGATGTAATATGTGTGATAGCCGTGATAGCCTAGCGTAAGTTGCTTGCTTATTTATTTCCTTGTTGTCTTGTTTATTTGTTTGCTTGTAGTCATTGCAGTTCTTTTTCTGCGGTTTGCTAGTGGCTGCAATAACCTATTTTTTAAAACTAGGCCACAATAACCATTGGCTAATATTTACTGTAGTGACAATGGGCCTCCTACGGGCCGTAGAAACAGTGGGCCTTCTATGGGCCGTAGAAACAATGGGCCTTCTACGGGCCGTAGAAACAATGGGCCTTCTACAGGCCGTATCATCAATGGGCCTTGTACGGGCAGTATGATCGATTGGCCAAACATGGGCTAATAACATGCCGCATTATGGCCATTAACGGGCTAGAGTTGGAATCATCCGTTCATGGGCCGACCATAACGGGCCATCGTTAATAGGCCGTATTTGATGACGCTATGAAAATGGCCCAACGTATTAACGGACCACAAATGGGCCGACTGTAACCACGGGCTGAATTTGGCCCACAAGCAGAAAATGACAGTAACGGGCCGTAAGTAAACGAATGCTGGAAATGAGCCCAAGAATAAATGGGCTCTGAGAAGGCCGGAAGATAACATGGGCTGGAAGCGTCCCAACGGAATAACGGGCCGTTAATGGGTATAAAGTGATACACTGTTCATTACGGGCCAGTTTCACCACGGGTTGTTAATGGGTGTAAAGTGATACACTGTTCATTACGGGCCAGTTTCACCATGGGCCGTTAAAAGGCCAAGAATTACATAGGGCCTCAAATGGGCCGAAAGACGTCATGGGCCATACATGGGCTAGAAGTGAAAATGGGCTGGAATAATATTGGGTGGTCCAGTTGACGCTACTGGGCCTAATTCGGATATGGCGTAACGGGCCTTGGGTTAGCGGGCTGTAAATGAGCTATATGCGAACAAGCTGTTAACAGGTTTTACACGGGCCGGCCCGCCACCTTTTGACCAAGTCAAACAGGCCGGCCTTTTCACAGGAATGGGCCTCTATTGGGCTGTGCCACGTGTCAACGTATCATAGGCGCCTTCTGTCCAATGAGTGGATTACATCTGTCCCACCGATGAGCCGACACATGTTTCCTCCAGCCAATGATGATTTTACACGTGGAAAATCCCCATTGGTTGGGGTTGTTAACGGGTTATCGGATACAAAACCTGACCCGATAGCTTAACAGCATTCTGTTACGGTGGATGCCACGTGTCGGTCACCCTTGACAAAAGCACTTCTGTGACACGTGATTTATCGTCATGGAAGTGGACACTTCCGTGATGATAATTTTGGTAATGTCATGGAACACTTCTACGACAACACAGGTATGACTATCTTGATTCTGTCATAAAATCGTCATGGATGTACATGCATGACAGAAAATGTGACCTACTGTGACAAACACGTATCATCACGGAAGTGTATTTTTTTGTAGTGTACCAATCTAGATCATCAATCAACCCAAAGACAAAGGATATCTACTCAAAACATCATAGGATGGCAACACATCATTGGATCATAATATGTGGCATAAAGCACCATGTTCAAGTAGGGATTACAGCAGGGTGCGGGGGAGTGGACCACGTAAAAGAGATGAGGATGGTGATGATGATGGTGATGTTGATGAAGATGATCACCACGGCGATGATTCCCCTCCCGATGGCACTCCGGTGCCACCGACAGGGAGGAGGAGAGGTTCTCCCCCTTGTGCTTCCTCCTCCATGGCCTCCCCCTGGATGGGGAGAGGTTCTCCCTCTGGTCCTTGGCCTTCATGACGATAATGGCCCCGCCGGGATCCTCCTCCATGCCCTCCAGCGATGATGGCCCCCTCCGACTGGGTGCCAGAGAGGGCCTAGATTGGTTTTCGGTGGCTACGGAGGCTTCTAGCGGCGGAACTCCCGATCTGGGTTAATTTTCCGAGGTTTCTGTATTTATAGGAGAAGTTGGCATTGATTTCACGTCAGGGGGGCCTTCGGGGAGTCCACGAGGTAGGGGGCGTGCCCCCACTCTTGTGGGGCCCCCATGACTCCCCTCCGGTGGATTTTCATTACAGTATTTTTCATATTTTCCAGAAAAAATCTCCGTTGATTTCCATCGCATTCCGAGAACTTTTATTTCTGCACAAAAACAACACCACGATAGTTCTGCTGAAAACATCGTCAGTCCAGGTTAGTTCTAATCAAATCATACCAAAATAATATAAAAATATTGTAAACATGGCATGAATACTTCATAAATTATAGATACATTGTAGACGTATCAGCATCCCCAAGCTTAATTCCTGCTCGTCCTCGAGTTGGTAAATGATAAAAGAAATAATTTATGAAGTGTGAATGCTAGCAAGTGCACAAGTTTGATCAACGATAGCTACACTCACTTTTTTTAGCATCATTATATATCATATCAGTAGCTCATCTTCATAAAACTTTTCATGATCAAGTAACAAGCTATTCACATGTTAAAGTATAGGTCATAAACTTTCTTGAAACTAACAAACTGTATTCTCAGTCATCAAACAATTGCAATTCATCTTATTTTCAGGAAGGGTCGATGTTAGAGCTTTGATATAGCAAACTCCACATACTCAACTATCATTTAATCTTTCATAATTGCTAACACTCATGTGATATTTATGGGTTCAAAGTTTTAATCGGACACAGAGAAAGATAGGGGCTTATAGATTCGCCTCCCAACTTTTTACCTCAAGGGTAATGTCAACAAATAATACAATAATAGTTCATGATAACTTACATCCAATTGGATATATATATATCAGGATCTTTCCAACACGCAGTGCTTGCCAAAGGATAAAATGTAAAAAGGAAAGGTGAAGATCACCATGACTCTTGCATAAGGGTAGAAGATAAAAATAAAAGATAGGCCCTTCGCAGAGGGAAGCGGAGGCTGTCATGCGCTTTTATGGTTGGATGCACAAAATCTTAATGCAAAAGAACGTCACTTTATATTGCCACTTGTGATATGGACCTTTATTATGTAGTCCGTCACTTTTATTTCTTCCACATCACAAGATCGTATAAAGCTTATTTTCTCCACATTAATAGATCATACATATTTAGAGGGCAATTTTTATTGCATGCATCGATGACAACTTACTTGAAGGAATTTACTCAATCCATAGGTAGGTATGGTGGACTCTCATGGCAAAACAAGTTTAAGGAATGTTTGGAAGCACAAGTAGTATCTGTACTTGGTGCAAAGAATTTGGCTAGCATGAGGGGGAAAATCAAGCTCAACATGTTGGATGATCCAAGACAATATACTTTATTTCGGATATAAGAAAACATAACCCATTACGTTGTCTTCCTTGTCCGACATCAACCTTTTAGCATGTCATATTTTAATGAGTGCTCACAATTACAAAAGATGTCCAAGGTAGTATATTTATATGTGAAATCTCTCTTCCTTCAATATTCATTCATGAATTGTTCAAGTGACCAATTCTACGTTTGCTAACTTTCAATAAGTTTACTACCTATACTTGTTATGTGTGCAGTCATTACTCCCCATGGTATAAGCATATGGAACATATATAAATTAAGATTTATGATATTCAATTCATTCAACCATTTACTCATAGGATATATGTGAAGCACGTGAGTAAATGACAAACTACTCCAAAAATATATAAGTGAAGGAGACTGAGTAGTCAAATAATTAACTAGCCATGGGACGATTCTTTTTCATTCAAGATTTCAGATCCAATGATTTTATTCAAACAGAAAGTAAAATTGAAAATACGCTCCAACCAAAACACATATCATGTGACGAATAAAAATATAGCTCCGAGTAAGGTATACCGATGATTTTGAAGACGAAAGAGGGGATGCCTTCCGGGGCATCCCCAAGCTTAGGCGCTTGAGTCTTCCTTGAATATTACCTTGGGGTGCCTTGGGCATCCCCAAGCTTAGGGTATTTCCACTCTCCTCATATCGATATCTCACCCAAAGCTTGAAAACTTCAATCACACAAAACTTAACGTAACTTCGTGAGATAGGTTAGTATGATAAAGAGTAAACCATTCACTTTGGTACTATCAAAGACAAGGTTCATAATTGTTCTCACACAATTCCTACTGTACCATGTAATTTCTACAATTTATATTAAGAAATATAAGCCATAGAAACTAGAAAACAAGCAAACTATGCAATAAAAACAGAATCTATCAGAAACAGAACAATCTGTAATGATCAGAACACTAACCATACTTCTTCTACTCCAAAATTTATGAAATAAATTTGTGAACGTGAGGAATTTGTCTATTAATATTCTTAAAAAAGAATCAACTCAATGGCACTCTTCTGTAAAAAAAATGGCAGCTAATCTCGTGAGCGCAAAGTTTCTGTTTTTTACAGCAAGATTACATTAACTTCCACCCAAGTCTTCCCAAAGGTCTTACTTGGCACTTTATTGAAACAAAATCTATAATACATGATTAATACAGTAGCTTAATCATGATAACACACAAAAAACAATAAGGGTAAATATTGGGTTGTCTCCCAAAAAGCGCTTTTCTTTAATGCCTTTTAGCTAGGCATAATGATTTCAATGATGCTCACATAAAAGATAAGAATTGAAACATAAAGACATAATCATGAAGAATATGACTAGCATATTTAAACCTAAACCACTTCCTATGCTTAGGAATTTTGTGAGCACATGATTTATAGGAACAAGAATCAACTAGCATAGGAAGGAAAAACAAGTATAATTTCAAAACTTTAAGCATATAGAGAGGAAACTTGATATTATTGCAACTCCTACAAACATGTATTCCTCCCTCATAATAATTTTCAGTAGCATCATGAATGATTTCAATAATATTACCATCACATAAAGCATTCTTTTCATGATCTACGAGCGTCGAAATTTTACTACTCTCCACATAAGCAAAATTCTCCTCATTCGGAATGGCGGGATCACTAGTTCCTAAAGTTGACACTCTTCCAAACCCGCTTTAGATGATAGTATTATTCATACTCCAAAATATATAAGTGAACTTCATGGAGCGTTCTTCAATTAATATAGACTAACCAATATCCAAGCTCAAAATATATAAGTGAAGCACACGATGGATTCTAAAAAGCCATACTCAAAAGATTTAAGTGAAGCTCAAAGAGCAATTCTATAAGATCATACTTGGAAGATATAAGTGAAGCACATGAAGTATTCTATAAATTGATGAAGGTACATATCATACTAGCATGGTTCTTAAAGAAAAATAAGAACACGAAGGACACAAATCATGTGAACAAGAAAAAAACCGAGGTATACCGATAATTGTTGAAGAAGAAAGATGGGATGCCAACCGGGGCATCCCCAAGATTAGATGCTTGAGTATCCTTAGAATATTTACTTGGGGTGCCTTGGGAATCCCCAAGATTTAGTTCTTGCCTCTCTTTATTCTTATCACATCGGTAACTCCTCGTTCTTCGAACACTTCATCCACACAAAACTTTAACAAAAACTTTGTGAGATCCATTAGTATAATAAAGCAAATCACTAACTTTAGGTACTGTTTAAAACTCATTCCAATTTCATATTAGAACTATATCTACTGTATTCCAACTTCTCTATGGTTCATACCCTCCGATACTAGCCATAGATGCATCAAAATAAGCAAAGAACACACGAAAAACAGAATCTGTCTAAAACATGACAGTCTTTAGTAATCTGGAGGTTTAGTAAACTTCTGTAACTCAAAAAATCATGAAATAAATTTGAAAATTTTGTACAGAAGTAATGTGCAAAAAGTTTCAGACCCATTTGACTTTCTAGTAAAAATTTAAAATCACGCGCTACGGCCAAAGTTTCTATTTTTGTTCTGCACATAGTAAACAAGCAATCTAATCATCCTAGAACCAAAGCTTGGCACATTATTTTTATAATAAAATGGATATATAAGGGTATAATTTTTTACAGAGAAACTTCCATGAAAAATTCTACATTGTTTCCATGAGCATGAACACGAGTGCTCAAGGTCGACCCTCACTTCTTCAATGCATAACTTTCCAATCACTTCTCTTTTTGAAAAACTTTTTAGGCATGAGAGGCAAGTAATTTTTTTGTATTTTCATTCTTCTAAAAAAATTGTATGTTTCACCCACAACTAAACAGAAAAAAAGGAAAAATAAAATCTACTTAGTGAAGGAAAGCAAACAAGCACACACGAGAATATCAACCCCACGCTATTGCTCCCCGGCAACGGCGCCAAAAAAGAGCTTGATAATCCCCAAGTGCATGGAATCATCGTAGCAATTTCCAAAGATGGAAGTGATAAGTGTGGAGTGTCGAACCCACAAGGAGCTAAAGGTAAGATCAATATTCTCTCAAGCCCTATCTGCCACTGGTATGACTCTACGTACACCGAACGTTTGCTTCCAACTAGAAAACGAGAAATAAAACTACATTGTGGGTATGATATCGGAGAGCTAAAATATAAAAGTAGGTGCTGTTATCATAAATTTAGAATATATTACTAAATAATATAAATAGCGAGTATGGAATAATGGTGGATCGGTGTGCGGAGTTGTCCTAGGCAATTGTTAACAAGACCGGTCATCACTATTGCAGTTCCATATGAGGAAGAGGCATAAGCTAACATACTTTCTCTTCTTGGATCATATGCACTTATAATTGGAACTCTAGAAAGCATCCGCAACTACTAAAGATCATTAAGGTAAAACCCAACCATAGCATTAAAGCATTAAGTCCTCTTTATCCCATACGCAATAACCCCATTACTCGGGTTTGTGTTTCAGTCACTCACGCAACCCAATATAAGTGAATCATAAATGTATTGCAACACCATATAGCGGGAATCCCTCACGCTTGCGTGACATGGATGGCACCATAGGACAGCACCAAAGTAAAACATACAACTCATACCAATCTAGATCATCAATCAACCCAAATAAAAAGGATATCTACTCAAAACATCATAGGATGGCAACGCATCATTGGATCATAATATGTGGCATAAAGCACCATGTTCAAGTAGGGATTACAACGGGGTGCGAGAGAGTGGACCGCGTAAAAGATGAGGATGGTGATGATGATGGTGATGTTGATGAAGACGATCACCGCGGTGATGATTCCCCTCCCGATGGCACTCCGGTGCCACCGACAGAGAGGAGGAGAGGTTCTCCCCTTGTGCTTCCTCCTCCATGGCCTCCCCCTGGATGGGGATAGGTTCTCCCTCTGGTCCTTGGCCTTCATGACGATAATGGCCCCTCCGGGATCCTCCTCCATGCCCTTCGGCGATGATGGGCCCCTCTGGCAGGGTGCCAGAGAGGGCCTAGATTGGTTTTCGGTGGCTACGGAGGCTTCTGGCAGTGGAACTCCAGATCTAGGTTAATTTTCTGAGGTTTCTGTATTTATAGGAGAAGTTGGCGTTGATCTCACGTCAGGGGGCCCTCGGGGAGTCCACGAGGCAGGGGGTGCGCCCGAGGGGGGTGGGCGCAGCCCCCACCCTTGTGCGGCCCCCGTGACTCCCCTCCGGTGGATTTTAGTTCCAGTATTTTTCATATTTTCCAGAAAAAATCTCCATTGATTTTCATCGCATTGCGAGAACTTTTATTTCTGCACAAAAACAACACCATGGTAGTTCTGCTGAAAACAGCGTCAGTCCGGGTTAGTTCTAATCAAATCATACCAAAATCATATAAAAATGTTGTAAACATGGCATGAATACTTCATAAATTATAGATACGTTGGAGACGTATCATTCTAGGACAAAGAGTTGATAAGAAATTGAATGTTATTCATTATACTAGCAAAACTCTAGATAGTGCTCAACGAAATTATGCTACTACTGAAAAATAATTCTTAGTAGTGGTGTTTGCTTGTGATAAATTTAGACCTTATATTGTTGATTCCAAAGTAATTTTTCACACCGATCATGTTGCTATTAAATATCTTATGGAAAAGAAAGATGCTAAACATAGACTTATTCGATGGGTTCTCTTGTTGCAAGAATTTGATTTGCATATCATTGATAGAAAAGGAGCTGAGAACCCTGTAGCTGATAATTTATCTAGGCTGTAAAATTTGCCTGATGACCCACTACCTATTAATGATAATTTTCCTGGTGAGCAGTTAGCTGCAATAAATGTTGCTGATAGTACTCCTTGGTATGCTGACTATGCTAATTACATTGTTGCTAAATATTTACCACCTAGCTTTACATATCAACAAAAGAAAAAAATTCTTCTACGATTCAGACATTACTTTTGGGATGACCCACATATTTATAAATAAGGAGTTGATGGTATTATTAGACATTGTGTACCTGAGCATGAAAAGGGACAAATCCTACGGAAATGTCACTCCGAAGCTTATGGAGGGCATCATGCTGGAGATAGAACTGCTCACAAGGTATTGCAATCTGGATTTTATTGGCCTACTCTTTTCAAGGATGCCCGTAAGTTTGTCTTATCTTGTGATGAATGTCTAAGAATAGGTAATATCGGTAAGCGTCAAGAAATGCCTATGAGCTATTCACTTGTTGTTGAACCATTTGATGTTTGGGGAATTGATTACATGGGACTTTTTCCTCTAATGGGTATACACATATTTTGGTTGCTGTTGATTATGTTACTAAATGGGTAGAAGCTATTCCAACCAGTAGTGCTGATCACAACACATCTATTAAAATGCTTAAGGAAGTTATTTTTCCAAGGTTTGGAGTCCCTAGATATTTAATGACTGATGTTGGTTCACACATTATTCATGGTGCTTCCCGTAAAATGCTTGCCAAATATGATGTTAACCATAGAATTGCATCACCTTATCATCCTCAGTCTAGTGGTCAAGTTGAACTTAGCAATAGAGAAATAAAATTAATTTTGCAAAAGACTGTCAATAGGTCTAGGAAGAATTGGTCTAAGAAATTATATGACGCACTTTGGGCTTATAGAACAGCATATAAAAATCCTATGGGTATGTCTCCTTATAAAATGGTTTATGGAAAAGTTTGTCATTTGCTTCTTGAGTTAGAACATAAAGCATATTGGGCCATCTAAGAACTCAACTATGATTTCAAACTTGCTGGTGAAAAGAGGTTATTTGATATTAGCTCATTAGATGAATGTAGAACTCAAGCTTATTAAAGTGCAAAATTATTCAAAGAAAAAGTTAAAAGATGGCATGACTAAAGAATCCAAAAGCATGAGTTTAAAGTTAGAGAATATGTTCTTTTGTACAACTCTCGTTTCACATTCTTTGCAGGAAAACTCCTCTCCAAATGGGAAGGCCCATATGTTATCGAGGAGGTTTATCGGTCCGGGGCAATCAAAATAAATAATGCCGAAGGTACTAACCCAAAGGTTGTCAATGGGCAATGAATAAAACATTATATCTCAGTTACGCCGATTAATGTTGAAATTAATATTATCCAAACTTTGACACCGGAAGAACACATAAAAGAGTCCTTCCGGAACACTCCAGAATCATGAAATAAGGGGCACATGATATGGTAAGTAAACGGATTCCAAAAAATCAGAAAAAATATTTTTTTTGTCAGTTTTGGAATATTAAGAAAAATAGGAAAATAAGAAACTACCGGGAAGTGTACCCTGGTGTCTTGTGCCCACCTGGGACACCTTCCAAACTTCGTTTTTCTACACATTGCTTGTCCCCCAAGATAAAAATATCTATATATACTCCCTGAACCTATTGATCACCGTATCATAGAGAAATCCCGTGTTCTTCTTTCTTGTTGTTTTCTGCGTAGTTCTAAAAATATGTTGTCCCAAGACTCTTACAGAGAGAGCTATGTTTCACATCTCATTGCTGACCCAAAGACCTATGGGGACCTATCTCCTTATGGTCAAACTACAGATGGCGAGGAGGATGCTCACTTGATGAGGATCGATGATTCAAGCTCGGAGGAGGAGGATGTTCCTCTACCTCAACCTGGGGATATGCATGTGGAGATCAAGAAGTCAAGTCTCCCTAAGAGAGCTAACCGGTCTAAAAACCAATCTATTGCTTTTCGTTTTCAGCAGAAAAGCAAAGGGGGTTTATGTGACAAGATCTTGAAGCTGGAGCTAGAAGTCGATGATTTAAAGGAGGAACTTTATCTCCTCAACTACAATATGAAAAAGTTGAAGGCACAATTGCCATCACCACCACCTTCTTCTTCATCACCAAAAGAGAATTGAGTATCGGATATGGGCACTCACCTTGGCTTCCGTCAAGCTTGGGGGAGGTGCCCCAGTATCGTATCATCCCACTATCTTTTTGTTTTTACTTATTTTAGTTCGATCTTTTGCCTTAGATGAATAAAAGTTTAGTTCGATCCTTTCCTTTTGAGAGTTTGCTTAGTGATCTATCATTGTAATCGTGTGCAAGATATACAATAAAGTTAGTTTGAGTTTTTGCTTTCTTTACTTTCATGTTGCAGTAAAAAGAAAGGAAATAAATCAAGAATATCATATACTAATCTTATGGTAGGTGATGACACCACATAAGGAAAAGTAAAGTACAAAATTTTAATAAAGATTGACAAACAGAGCATTAGTCAATGATGCAACTCATGAAAGAATTAATAAGGGAAGAGAAGATTCACATATAAATATACTATCCTAGAAATCTTTTGTGATTGTGAGCCCTCATCGAAATATTATATGCCAAAATTGTTGACGTTGGACAAGGAAGAAAACTTAATGGTTTATGTATGTTTACGTTCACATAAAAGTTATATTGTCATGGATCCTTTAACATGTGGTGCTTGCCCCTATCTTTACTAGCCAAAAATTCCGCACTAAGTAGAGATATTACTTGTGCATCCAAAACCCTTAACCCCAAATCTTATTTTCAAGTGTCCACCACACCGACCTAGGGATTGAACAAGATCCCTCAAATAAGTTGTCATCGGTGCAAAAAGGAAATAAAAATTGCTTCTAAATGTGTGAGATCATTTAGTGTAAGAGAAAATTGAGCGTTCCACAAACTTGTGATGGGGAAGAATAAAAGAGACAAACTGCATAATAAAGGTCGCTATCACAAGGGGCAATGCAACATGATGTTCTTTTGCGCTAAGGGGTTGATCATACAAACAAATAAGCGCATGGAAACCTCTGCTTCCCTCTGCGAAGGGCCTATCTTTTACTTTTATGTATTTACTTTTATGCAAAGAGTCAAAGTTTTCCTTCTATTCCTTTTTATTTTTCTCCTTTGGCAAGCATCATGTGGTGAGGAAAGATCTGGGCACATATGTCCAGTTGAATATAGATAGCATGAATTATTATTGTTGACATCACCCTTGAGTTGAATACGTTGGGAGGCGAAACTATAAGCCCCTATCTTTCTATGTGTCCGGTTGAAAAGTTTTGCTCATGTGTACGCGGTGAGTGTTAGCAATCATAGAAGACTATATGATGGTTGAGTATGTGGACTTGCCTAAAGGCTCTGATATGTGACCTTTCCTGAAAAGATGATGAATTGTAGTTGCAAAGTTGACTGAAAACATAGTTTGTTGGTTTTTAATAGAGTTTTTGCTTTATACTTCAATAGTGTGATGAATTATCACTTATTCATGAGAAGTCTATGATAAAAGTTCTTTGATAGAAGTTTTATATTTAAGTTTGTTTCTGTTATAAAAATGAACATGATGCTTCTATGTTTGTATTTTGTTTTCATTGACACATCTCTCTCTAAGCATGTGGACATGTTTTTTGATTTCGGTTTTTGCTTGAGGACAAGAGAGGTCTAAGCTTGGGGGAGTTGGTACGTCCATTTTGCATCATGTTTCCTTATTGATATTTATGATGTTTTTATCCATAATAATGCTTTTTCGAGTAATTCTAATGCCTTTCCTCTCATAATATGCAAGGTATACACAAAGAGGGAGAATTCCGACAGCTGGAAATCTGGACCTGGAAAAGCTACGTCAGGCCACCTATTCTGCACAACTCCAAATAAGCTGAAACTTCACAGAGATTTTTTACCAAATATATGATGAATATTGGAGTAAATAACTACCAGAGGGGGCCCACCAGGTGGGCACAGCCCACCTGGGTGTGCCAGGGAGCCCAAGCGCGCCCTGGTGGGTTGTGTTCACCCAGACCCACCTCCGGTGCCCTTCTTCTGGTATATAAATCATTTTTACCTAGAAAAAAAAATAAAGATAGGACTTTCGGGATGGAGCGCCGCCGTCTCGAGGCGGAACTTGGGAAGGAGCATTTTTGCCCTTTGGCAGAGCGATTCTGCTGGGGGGAACTTCCCTCCCGGAGGGGGAAATCATCGTCATCATCATCAGCAATAACTCTCCCATCTTGGGGAGGGCAATCTCCATCAACATCTTCAACAACACCATATCATCTTAAACCCTAGTTCATCTCTTGTGTTCAATCTTGTTACCGGAACTATAGGTTGGTGCTTGTGGGTGACTACTAGTGTTGATTACATCTTGTAGTTGATTACTATATGGTTTATTTGGTGGAAGATTATATGTTCAGATCCAATATGCTATTTAATACCCCTCTAATCTTGAGCATGGTTATCATTTGCAAGTAGTTACTTTTGTTCTCGAGGTCATGGGAGAAATCATGTTGCAAGTAATCATGTGAACTTGATATGTTTCGATATTTTGTTAGTATGTATGTTGTGATTCCCTTAGTGGTGCCATGTGAACGTTGACTACATGACACTTCACCATATTTGTGCCTAAGGGAATGCATTGTTGAGTAGCAATTAGATGAAGGGTTGCGAGAGTGACAGAAGCTTAAACCCAGTTTATGGGCTATTCCATAAGGGACCGATTGGATCCAAAAGTTTCACTACAAAAAAAACATCCGTGACATTTTGGGCCGAACGAATTTTTTTTCTATCATACATATGACACTTCTATGACGATAATTGTGACAAAACCAGGTATCATCGTAGATGTGGTGGGCTCCTACTTCTATGACAAAAAAATCATGACAGAAAATGGGATTTTCGTCCTGGGCGGGCAGGAGACGCAGCTGCATGACATTCTTTGGGCCGTCCATGATGGACAAAACCGTGGTAGAAGCGAGGGGGAGGAAAATTTCGGGGAGTTGCCGGTTACGGTGGGAGGTCGGGGGCCGAGCGATGCACGTTTCTCTCGTACACGTACGCGCGTGTGTGCGAGGCGTTGGCTCTAACTGAACCCGAGCGAGGCATTGGGCTCTAACTGAACCCGGGCGATTGCAATGCAGGCTACGCGTTACTGAACCCAAGCGATCGATCGATGGCTGTTAACTGAACCCGATCGAGCGATTCCTTCGCTACTGCTGCTAACTGAAGCCGATCGATTGGATGAACAGTG